>NW_027361824.1:600000-880000 GCF_039654945.1 Dendrobates tinctorius
CCAACACTGCAGTAGAAGTACCTGAGAGTGATCTGATCCTAGAGGAGACCAGACTTCTTAGATCAAGCACCAAAGATCAAGTACCTAAGGCAAAGCACAGCAGACCAGACTTCACAGGTCAACACCAACACCAAAGATCAAGTACCAAAGGCCAAGCACCGCAGACCAGACTTCACAGCTCCAATACCAAAGATCAAACACCGAAGGCCAAGCACCGCAGACCAGACTTCACAGGTCAAGCACCGAAGATCAAACACCGAAGGCTAAGCACTGCAGACCAGACATCACCGGTCAAGCACCAAAGATCAAACGCCAAAGGCTAAGCACTGAAGACCAGACTTCAAAGGTCAAGCACCAAAGATCAAACAATGAAGGCCAAGCATTGCAGACCAGACTTCTCACGTCAAGCACCAAAGATCAAACACCAAAGGCTAAGCACTGAAGACCAGACATTACAGCTCAAGCACCAAAGATGAAACACTGAAGACCAAGCACCGCAGACCAGACTTCACAGGTCAAGCACCAAAGATCAAACACTGAAGGTCAAGAACTGCAGACCAGACTTCACAGGTCAAGCACCAAAGATCAAATGCCAAAGGCTAAGCACTGAAGGCCAGACTTCAAAGGTCAAGCACCAAAGATCAAACAATGAAGGCCAAGCATTGCAGACCAGACTTCTCATGTCAAGCACCAAAGATCAAACACCAAAGGCTAAGCACTGAAGACCAGACGTTACAGCTCAAGCACCAAAGATGAAACACTGAAGACCAAGCACCGCAGACCAGACTTCTCAGGTCAAGCACCAAAGATCAAACACGGAAGCATGGGCGTACCCACTGTGGGGCAGCTGCCCCCCCTAGAAGCAGTGGTACACAATGAAACAACTATTCCTGGCCGTGGTAGTGGAGAGCGAGTTTTTTCCCACCACCACGCCCCCCATGCACCCTATCCTCGTCCTCCCAGAGCGCAGCCCCTCACTGCTAAATCCCAGCAATGACGTTGCAAGGCTGCACAAGACCTGTGATGAGGTCACAGGAGGGGAGGAGTCAGGGGTCCATGATCAGGGGCCTCAGTGTGTGCAGGCCACTGCTGTGCTGGTTGTCATGGTGCTGGATGAGGGGAAGTTTATGTGTGGGGTCAGAAGGGGTTTACAGGGTGAATGTAGCAGAACTGTGTCTGCACGAGGTGTACGGAGCGGAGCCGCGTGTGCACGAGGTGTACGGAGCAGAGCTGAGTGTGTACGAGGTGTACGGAGCGGAGCCGCATGTGTACGAGGTGTACGGAGCGGAGCCGCGTGTGTACGATGTGTACGGAGCAGAGCCGCGTGTGTACGAGGTGTACGGAGCAGAGCCGCGTGTGTACGAGGTGTACGGAGCAGAGCCGAGTGTGTACGAGGTGTACAGTGCAGAGCCGCGTGTGTACGAGGTGTACGGAGCGCAACCGTGGGTGTACGGAGCGGAGCCATGTGTGTACGAAGTGTACAGAACCGCAAGTGTACAGGGTGTATGGAGTGGAGCCCTGTGTGTACGAAGTGTATGGAGCGGAGCCCTGTGTGTGTACAAAGCAGAGCCGTGTTTGTACAAGGTGTACGGAGCGGAACCGTGGGTGTACAGAGCGGAGCCGTATGTGTACGAAGTGTACGGAGCCGCATGTGTACAGGGAGAATGGAGCAGAGCCCTGTGTGTATGAAGTGTACGGAGAGGATGCCCTATGTGTACGAAGTGTACAGAGCAGAGCCCTGTGTGTGTACAAAGCGGAGCCGTGTTTGTACGAGGCATACGGAGCAGAACCGTGGGTGTACGGAGTGGAGCCATGTGTGTACGAAGTGTACGGAGCCGCATGTGTACAGGGTGTACGGAGCAGAGCCCTGTGTGTATGAAGTGTACGGAGCTAAGCTGTGTGTGTACGAAGCGGAGCCATATTTGTACGAGGAGTATGGAGCAGAGCCGCGTGTGTACGAGGTATACGGAGCAGAGCCATATGTGTGTACAAGGTGTACGGAGTGTGGCTGCATGTGAGCGAGGTGTATGGAGCAGAGCCACATTTGCACGAGGTTTATGAAGTGGAGCCATGTGTGTGTACGAGGTGTACGGAGCGGAGCAGCTTGTGAACGAGGTGTATGAAGCAGAGCCGCATGTGTACAAGGTTTACGGAGCAGAGCCATGTGAGTACGAGGTGTACGGAGCGTGGCCGCGTGTGAACAAGGTGTATGGAGCAGAGCTGCATTTGAACGAGGATTATGGAGTAGAGCCATGTGTGTGTACGAGGTGTATGGAGCGGAGCAGTGTGTGAACGAGGTGTATGAAGCAGAGCCGCATGTGTGCAAGGTTTAAGGAGTGGAGCCATGTGTGTGCACGAGTTGTACCAAGCGTGGCCGCGAGTGAACGAGGTGTATGGAGCAGAGCCGCATTTGTACGAGGTTTACAGAGTGGACCCATGTGTATACTAAGTGGAGCCGTCTATGCGCGAGGTGTACAGGTGCGGAGCCGTGTGTCTATGAGGCATACAAAGTGGAACCGTGTGTGTATGAGGTGTGCGGAGCTGTGCACGTACAAGGTGTATGGTGGGGAGCATTCATACCTCCCAACTGTCCCGGATCCAGTGGGACAGTCCCGACTGAGATTCTGCCCCACTGTGCCAGCTGGGAGCTTATTTTTCCCACGGACGCAGGAGTACATGGGGGAGCCCTGAGGAGCACTTTAAAACTTGCAAGGGACATTCCACCAGAAGTGATGTGCTGGAAGCTGACTGGAAAGGAGGTAATTTCAGGAGGAGATTGTGACGGAACCATAGAGGCACTTCAGGGAATGCTTCAGATCCATCACCGTGTCCTCCGACAGCACAGACAGCGGGATCACCTTGGAATCGGGAATGCTGGCCATGTGAAAGGATCATGGTAAGTCCTGCACCGGGAGGCTCAGGTGGGCACTACAAAAGGAGCCGGGCTGCTATAGTATCTTTATAGTATCTTTCTTTCTCTCTCTGTTTCTTTCTCTCTCTCTGTTCTTTCTTTCCCTCTCTAATCTTTCTTTCTCTGTTCTTTCTTTCTCTCTAATCTTTCTTTTTTTACTTTCTCTCTCTCTGTTCTTTCTCTCTCTCTGTTCTTTCCATCTCTAATCTTTCTTTCTCTCTATGTTCTTTCTTTCTCTCTCTAATATTTCTTTTTTCCTTTCTCTCTTTGTTCTTTTTTTCTCTCTCTGTTCTTTCTTTCTCTGTTCTCTCTTCCTTTCTTTCCCCTCTTTCTTTCTATCTCTCTCTGTTCTTTCTTCCTTTCTTTCCCCTCTTTCTATCTCTCTCTGTTCTCTCTGTGTTCTTTCTTTCTCTCTTTCTTTCATTCTTTCCCCTCTTTCTTTCTCTCTGTTCTTTCTTTCTCTCTGTTCTTTCTCTCTCTCCCTGTTCTTTCTTTCCCCTCTTTCTTTCTCTCTGTTCTTTCTTTCTCTCTGTTATTTCTTTCTCTCTCTCCCTGTTCTTTCTTTCCCCTCTTTCTCTCTCTGTTCTTTCTTTCCCCTCTTTCTCTGTTCTTTCTTTCTCTGTTCTTTCTTTCTCTCTCTGTTCTTTCTTTCTTTCATTCTCTCTCTCTGTTCTTTTTTCCTTTCTTCCCCTTTCTTTCTCTCTCTCTGTTCTTTCTTTCTTTTTCTCTGTTCGTTCATTCTTTCCCCTCTTTCTCTCTCTCTCTCTGTTCTTTCTTTCCTTCTCTTTTTCTCTCTCTGTTCTTTCTTTCTTTGCCCTTTCTTTCTCCCTCTCTGTTCCTTCTTTCCCTTTTTCTCTCTCTGTTCTTTCTTTCCCCTCTCTTTCTCCCGCTCTGTTCTTTCTTTCTTTCCCCTCTGTTTCTCTCTCTCTGTTCTTTCTCTCTCTGTTCTTTCTTTCTCTCTCTCATTTCTTTCTTTTTTTCTGTTCTTTCTTTTTCTCTCTCTCTCTGTTCTTCCTTTCTTTTCCTCAGTATCAGCCACTTTGCCCATATTGCCAGCCACTGTGCCCTCAGTACCAGTCAGTGTGATCAGCATTGCTAAATGGGTGCGATTAAGGCATGGATATGGGTGTGATTAGTTGTGAAATGGGCATGGTCGGGTGCATGGTCTAAAATTTGCCACGTGACCAACCATGGCTTGCCCCCCCTAGTTTTGATCCTGTGTATGCCCATGCACTGAACTCCAAGCACCACAGAACAGACTTCACAGCTCAAGCATTGAAGACTAGACGCTGATTACCACATTGAAAGGAACGCATGTTGTCTTTAACAGAAGTTTCGATTGAACCGGGCCATTGCTTCCTCTGCAGACGTACGGTACTAAATTGAGGAAAATTGCTAGCTTGAATTGGACTTGTGATTGGGTTGTACCGGAGCCCCGGTCGGTTCTGGATGATGATATTTTGAATCATGTATTTGTATATTGAACTATTTCTATAACGGGAAGTGGTGGTCGGTTGGGGTGGCTCTGACATTTCCCTGCCAGAGAGACCGGGATTATGTATCGTTAGGTATGTACCTGTTAATTAGTATCTTAAGTAGTTGATTGCAGAAATATTGCCTGTACACTTTTTATATTGCTGACTGTGTATTGATCCGCATGTTGATAGTCAACTTTACTGTTTCCTGTTCATCTCTTATTACTGCTCTTTATTTTCTTGTAAAATAAATCCCTGTCGTGAGTCATCACTGAGTCACCTTTACTGCGCTGGTACATTCTCGGATCTTGTTTACACAATGACTGGCAGAAGGTGGAGGTGCCAACCCATCGGTGAAGTGGCTGGACAGAAATACGACCCTGGCTGCCGCATTCAGGATGGATTAGAGAGGAGAGTTTAAAAAGAGGGAGATCGATCAGTAGAGAGTTACAATAGTCCAGACTAGTAGAGAAAAAGAAGGGCTGAGGGCACTAAATGTATAACATACAACTAGTGATGAGCGACTTTGCCTTTTTTAGGGTCGAGTCGGGTTTCATGAAACCCGAGTTTCTCAAAAGTCGGGTCGAACGAAATCGTCCTATTATCGTGAAAAGTCGAAGGCCGACTGAAACACGAAACCCAATGCAAGTCAATGGGGAACCAAGATCGGCAGGGAGTGGAGGACAGGAAACACACCTACAGTGCCCATTTTAATGCCAAAAACATCAATTCTTATTACTTAAGCTTGTCAATTTTAACTTACTTTATAATAATAGTTAGGCACTGAAAACTGGGGGTTATTTGGGTAAAGTTGGGGGGGGGGTAGGGCTGGCTCCAGATTTTATTTTGGGACAAGGGGAAGAAGTATTAGTCAGAGACGATTCCTTATCTTTAATTATGGACTGTAATTCTTTGATTTTATTTCTGTTGAATTTTTTTATTTTAGATGAGATTTGTATTAAGGTACCTCTAATCACCGCTTTATGAGCATTCCACTGTAAATAGGGCTTTGTAGAATCAAAAGGGTTTTCTCTAAAATAATTAGTTAGGGCCAGTGAAATTTCTTTATGATATTTGGAATTTTAAAATATTGAGAAATTACACTTCCATAAAAATTGATTGTTAATTTTATGGCCGCCTTCAAATTCA
Organism: Dendrobates tinctorius; assembly: GCF_039654945.1. NCBI lineage: Eukaryota > Metazoa > Chordata > Amphibia > Anura > Dendrobatidae > Dendrobates > Dendrobates tinctorius. The sequence continues at coordinate 605,536 of NW_027361824.1, forward strand.
GCAAATAATGGGGCATGGTCAGAAACAGTCTTACTACCTACAGAAATGGATTTGAATCTAGGGAGGGAAAATATATGTCAGGATAAGATCTATCCTTGAAGCAGATAAATGAGTGTCTTAGAAGTAGGAATATTCCTCCGATGTGGAAATAAGACATCTAAGTCAAATAATTCATTCTTAAAAATCCAACAATTTAATGAGGGAGATTTGCATCTATTAGTAGAGGATGAATCAAGAATGTTATCCGGTACAATATTATAGTCTCCTAACATCAGTAAAATACCTCTTTTAATTTGATCAACTTTTTTAATAATTTTAGTTAAAAATTTAATTTGACCCTTATTTGGGACGTATAGATTAACTATTGTGCACATTTGAGAGTTTAGATTACAAACCAAGATATGGCAGTGTCCATTAATATCAAAACCTCTTCTAACAATTCAAAAGATAAAGAATTCCTTATCATAGTGATGACTCCGCCTTCTTTGAGGAACTTGACGACTCAAAACTAATAGGGCAATTTCGTACAGAAAATTCTGGGTGATTATTTAGTTTAAACTTTGACTCTTGTAAATTAACTATGTCTGCTAAAGATTTGAAAATTTCTTTCTGGATGGTAAAGCGTTTATTAGGACTATTAAGTCCCCTTACATTATAAGAACACAACTTAATAGTCATATTACTAAACAATGGACCGTTGGTTAATTACAAAGAAAACTAAGGGCTTTTGTATAAAAATAAACTACAAACTATGAAACAAATAAACACAAAATACAAATCTCTAGAGGGAATCCTACACCACAGATTCTCCTTCTGGTGTGGGGGAGAAGTCCGTGTGGTGCACTGAGGAAACAGCCTCTAATGTAAGAATAAAATGGCCCAATCTAAACTTAGCGCACCACTGAAAAGTAAAACATCATGAAATATTAAACAATAACCAATTCAGGCAGCATAACATTTTAGATCAGAATATACATATTAGATCTCAAGTAACATGTCTGGATCCTGGAGAACCATTTTTGCCCGAATGAAGCGCAAAGCCATTCATCTTCAGGAATTCATACCCATCTTTCGGTGACAATACGACAGATGTATTTCCTTTAAAATTGATCAACAGTTTCAGAGGGAAACCCCACTTACACGGGATTTCTTTGTCTCTTAAGACTGATGTAATGGGTCTAAAAAGCTTTCTTCCCTCAATGGTCTCTTTGGAGAGGTCAGAGAATAACTTAAGATGACCATAAGGTTCTGAGAAGCCCTTTTTTACTTTGACATAGATGTGGATCCTTTCCATGATATGGTAAAAGTGAATCCGCATTATAGTGTCTCTTGGTAATTCTCTTGGGATATTAGATGGTTTTACCAGCCTATGGATACGGTCCACTATTAAATCAGAATCAGATAAATTTGGCAGCATGTGTTTGAAGATAATCCTTTAATCGTCCCACCATGGGGAAATTCAGAGCATTACAGCAGCAAGGCAGGAACAAGTACAGATACAGATGCATAAAGGCATTACATTGACAGTAGGTAGGTACATATACGAAGAAAAAAAATGATATAACCGGACAATCACAATTTTGGATCTATCAGTTCTCTGTTTGGGCCGTTCTCCGTTTTGGACAGTGCTGGTTATACAGCCTAACTGCAGCAGGAAGGAAGGACTTTCGATAGCGCTCCCTCTCACATTTAGGATGAAGTAGCTGGTCACTGACAGTACTGCACATCTTTGTCACGGTTTCATGCATGGGATGGGAATCATTCTGCACCATGTAGCTCACCTTAGCCAGTATCCTCCTGTCGCCTACTTTCTGACCTGGATCAAGGGGGCATCCCAGGACAGAGCTGACCCTTCTAATCAGTTTGTCCAGCCTATTCCTGTCCCTGGTTGATATGCCACTACCCCAGCACGCCACACCAAAGAAGATGACTGATGCCACAACAGAGTTGAAGAAGGATGCAAGGAGTGCCCCCCTAACTCCGAAGGCTCTCAGCCTTCTGAGCAGATAAAGCCTACTGTGGCCCTTCCTGTACACTGCATCCAAGTGATGGGCCAAGTCAAGCTTATTATTGAGGATCACACCAAGGTACTTATAGGTGTCGACTATCTCAATGTCATTTCCCTGAATGTTCACCACTACTTGTGGATTTTTTCCCTTGCGAAAGTCCACCACCAATTCCTTGGTCTTCCCGGAATTAATCCTAAGGTGGTTCCTCTGACACCACTCCACAAAAGCTTGGTTAGTATCTCTGTACTCTCTTTCATCTCCTCCTGTGATGAGGCCTACTATTGCAGAGTCATCAGAATACTTCTGCAAGTAGCAGCTAGATGAGTTGCACTTAAAATCCGCAGTGTACAGTGTGAAGAGAAAAGGGGCAAGAACTGTACCTTGAGGACAGATTTAATATAATCAGGAAGTCTATTAGGGGTAACATCCTCCAAAATACCCCTAATTTTGATGTTATTTCGTCTTGACCTATCTTCTATGTCAGCCAATTTAAGCTTTAGTTTCTGAAGCTCTACCTCTGTATCTTGCTTCTCCTTTGAAGTAATTTCATATTTTTTTTCCATATCCGATAGTCTCTTTTCCTGGTTTTCCAGTTTATTACTGAATACATCTAAGGTTTCCTGGAAAATTTTGGTTTGTTTGTCAAGATCTAATTTAAGTCTAGTGCTAATTTTATCGGCAAGACTGGTCATAAATGCCTCCATGGAGTGACTGTCAAAAGATTCAGGAAATACCACACTTGATCCCATTAAACTTAATCAAGAATTTTTGGGGCTAGGATTTGGAGAGTAGGTATGAGAAAATTCATCTGATGAATTAGTTGCAGAGGAACGATCATTACCCCACTCTTTCAAGCCTTTCCTTTTTGATGAAGATGCTGAATCCATGTCTTCAGGATCGGTGGTCTGAAGCACAGAAAATTTGTTGTGGACCTCCAATTTAGAGCTATGAGTCTCCATCAAAGGTTGTTGTCTGTCTTTTTTAATTGGAGATCTTGATTTTCTTGGGCTCCCACAGATAGTGGATGTTTTTAACGGAATATGACTAAGTCGATTGCTTCTGCTATTGTTTTGTGTTTTTGATGAGGATGAGCTTTTATTGTTAGACATTTTCCAGGTATTTGTAACTCTTATAAATGTGAGAGAAAATAGACTGTTATAATAGATCAGCTAATAAGAATTACTGTATTAGTCCAGAACTGATCTGTCAGGAACACCGCCCTGAACTTGTTCACTGAGCCAGTACGCGTGTCCTGAGTAAAGCAAACTGTGCTCAAAGATACCTGTGGAGCGGGCAGCAACCGAGTAGATGCGTACTTCAGAACAGGAGGACCTGAATCACGTGACTGCTAGGGGCGTGGCCTAAACTCCAGAGAGCTAGGAGCTGCAAGGGAACTCCTAGCAGGGTAACTGCGAGACAAAGTTACCAGGGGGCATAGACAGTGAGGATAGTCAAGACGTAGCCAATGAGTCACACACAGAGATAGCTGCAAGGTACAAGAGGGGCGAGCAGAGAGTAGTCAGGTCCCAGGCAATGAGTCATACACAGAGAGGGTAGCGCAGTACAAAAACAACAGGCAAACTCACAACGGGGAACAGAGCCGGGTCAGAACCATATAATCAAGCTCTAGCAACCAACAGGCACACGGAGGTCAGCACACTAGGCCAAAGGCAAAAGTATAACTGGCAGGGATTGGCGCTTCCCAGGGGTTTAAGAAGCTCTCCCAGAACCAGAAAGAGGCCACAATCATTAACCCCAGGTGTGCAGGTCAAAACCTGCACCGAGCTCCAGACATTAACCCCTGACGTGCAGCTCAAAAACCTGCACTGGGATCATGACATGATCTATTCAATTGTGTACTTTAGGGGTTAAATATAAGCTTTAAGTTTCCTATAACTCTGCAATAAGAATTCTTAGTGCTCCAAGAGAATAATATATAAATAACAATAAAACTCCAACAGCAAACTGCACCAGATAGCCAGAATATTATTATTATTATGCATTTATATAGCGCCATTTACTCCATGGCGCTTTACATGTGAAAAAGGGGGATAGTAGGTATATGCTAATAAATAGGACTTCTCATAAAGTCATTCATGTGTGGTAACAATAACAGTAAATACCTTAGATGAGGCATCACAGAAAGAAAATAATGACAAAATTATTCACAGTATGAAACTCAAAAGAGAACGCGCTTGTTCAATTGGCTGCATTAGTGATGGCCAATCAGCTGCAGCGAGTCACAATTGTCAATCAGCAGATTGCACTGAGGAGAATGACGATGAATAGCGGCCTATTGTAATCCTCTGTAGCCTCTGTCTTTATCCGAGGGAGGCTAATGTAAAAACTGAGTAACAATTCCTCTACAGCTGGGTTGAATAGATGTCACCACTGAGGTGTCGGTATTTTACCCCAGAAGAAACAGTCTCCAAGTGATTTGATGTCAATTAATCACAAAAATGTCGATGAAGAATTAATCCATAATTGCAAACTTATAATGAATTTTATGATGAATAAATTAAAAGGTCAGTCATAAGAAGTCTATCAACTGCAAGGCAATTCGGCCTCAGTGTCCCAGCACAGTAGACAGCTGATGGTTTATCCTCACAGGAAAAATATCTTAAATGTGAAAAATTTCCTCCAAAAAGTGGGTAAGACGTTTAACAGATGTTCCTTGACATTTTTGTGAGGAATTGTGATTATTGGCCCAGTTTTTGTAGATTTTAGAGGAAATTACCTCAGATCACCAGACAAGTGCGACTCACGCCATCAGTGTCCTAGGCCACGTCCCCCGTTGATGTCACCTTTGTATTGTCTGGTGACATCAAGCACACGGTTAGTAATGAAGAAGAGTCTATAAGACACCTATCCATTGGAAATCCTATAGTTATATTGCAAATAAAGACACAGCCAGAATAAAATCCTTTTATTTGAAATAAAAGAAACACACTTTTACGTTTTTATTTAAAAATAACAATCACAGTTATACTCATCTAACTGAAGCCATTGTCTCCTGTAAAACCAAAAAATAATAATCAAAAATGCTCACCTAATGCCCATTCCAATGAATCCCTGTCATGTACAAAAAAAACCTCAGAAAACAACCCTTGCCTCAACTACCTGACGTTCTGTCCCACGCAGGGCTGGCGTTGGCGGCAAGCAGACCAGGCAGCTGCCTAGGGCCCCCGCTCCCCAGGGGCACCCAGCTAGCGGCACATCACACAGCCGCTATGGGGCCCGTGAGGCAGGGGGTCCACCTGCCGCCAGAGCAGACTCCACCTGCAGCTGCAACTATACCAGCGTCATAGATGCCGGTACAGTTCAAAGCAATGATGGAGGAGAGAGCGTCAGCTGATGCTCCCTCTCCTATAATTCCCTGCTCTGCCTCTGACACTGCGGCTGCGCGATGATGTCATCGCACACTCACTGAGTACCAGGCAGTGCAGGCTAAGCCAGGAGACAGCCGGGAGCAGCGCGGGCACGAGGAGAGGTGAGGAGTGTTTTTGTCAAAGTAACAGTGAGTACTGGACTGTGGGGCCATGCTGGGGGGGTGCTATATACCATGTGGGGCTGTGCTATATACCATGTGGTGCTGTGCTATATACCATGGGGCTGTGCTATATACCATGTGGGGCTGTGCTATATAACATGTGGTGCTGTGCTATATACCATGTGGTGCTGTGCTATATACCATGTGGTGCTGTGCTATATACCTTGCGATGCTGTGCTATATACCTTGTGATGCTGTGCTATATACATTGTGGTGCTGTGCTTTATACCATGGGGCTGTGCTATATACCATGTGGTGCTGTACTATATACCATGGGGCTGTGCTATATACCATGTGGTGCTGTGCTGTATACCATGTGGTGCTGTGCTATATACCATGGGGCTGTGCTATATACCATGTGGTGCTGTGCTATATACCATGTGGGGCAGTGCCATATACCATGTGGGGCTGTGCTATATACCATGTAGCACCTAATCTCCACACAAGATGCAGCAAGATGGCCGACACCCCCACACAATGCACATTTCTGCACAGTGCAGTTTGCACTGAAGTGTGTGGGGTTACCGCACCTGTGACAGACAGAGCTTCGGTTGCCCCTGGTAGAAGACCTGGATACAATCCCTACTCAGAAAGGCAGATGATGGAATGTGGGCAACCATACCACCTGAACGCTTAAGTTTTACCATAAACGTCCAGGCCCCTGACCAGATACCAAACTCCTCACGGTTCTTCTTTGGCATCTCCATCACCTCTCCATATCTTCCAAGCCATGTCATGATGTCATAACAAGAAAGAGACTCGTTATAAGTCATCACGGTCACTTCCTTGACTTACTTTTGATGAGACACCACCTGAATGACAAAGTCTCGCCAGCCGGGCTCATTTTTGCCGACTCATAATTCGACCAGAAGAGCTCAAGCCCCTCCGGCCGAGCAAAGCTGACATCAAACTCAGGCAAGGAATAGGGATGTATCAAGGTGTAGATATCAATTGCCTTGAAGCCCATCTTCAACAGATGCTCCACAACCTTAGACCTGGGAGGACATGCATCACTGCCCCTCCACCGAAGACGGACCACATTCCTAAGCACACTACCCGGCCCGGCTGTTGGAAGGGACCACATTGCATCCAAACCATTTTGCTCTCGAAAGGCCCAGAGGCCATACCTCTCTATCCAGAAGGATAGATAAACCTCTCCACCCTCTACCATTAGTGATCACTCCCCCACAAAACTGGAGGTGACCTCACACCTAGACATGTGTGCCCTCTGCATCATCAGTTGGCAATTTCTGTTGCTTCACTGTTGATACCAGGCACTGCTGATCTTTCACTGCTGTGAGGCACCACTGATCCTTTATATCAGGACGTTGCTGACCAGTGGTGCCAACACAGAATACGACTTTGGGATCACTAGAACTCCCAGCCCAGGTAACCCCCTCACACTGCCACCGCTTCTCAACTAAGTGATCAGCGGCAACAGCATTCAGGGTCGCTGAGGCTACCGGAGCTGCCCCCGACACTGGGCCGCTCCCCTCTCCCACTGAGGAACGCACCACAGTATCGTGGCCTGACCGTTCGCCCACCGCCGGGCCGCCCTCACTGTCCAGCCTCTTGGCTGAAGCACCTCCTGCTTCATCCCCTCTACTACAAGCAGAGATGGAGCTCTGCACCTCACTACCGTGCTTTGTACTCTCCCAGCGCCCTTGCACCGGATTCACAGCAGAACCCGGGCTGGGCTGGGAAACGGGGCTTATACAACGAGCTGACCCTGCAGCTGACTCAGCGGGTACAGGGAGGGGTTCATATACATAGCTTACCACTTCCTGTAGCTTTGGCTTGGTCTTCTTTGACTTAGTCTTCTGGCCCCCAGGTGCCTCCTCTGGTAAATCGCCACCAAGATGGAAATTCTGAAGGTACACTGGGGATTCCAGGAGCTTGATCTCCGCCATTAGCGCCCCTCCCTGGCCGTTGTTATCACTGTCCTCCCAAAAGCCAGCAGAACTGTGACCAGATGGCAATGACGCCTGTCCTGCAGGGAACTCGCTGCACCTGGCCTGCGGGTGACTTTGCTGGCCACCAGGTGGGGCTTTCTGTTAGTTATCATCATCATCCACCTAGCTTTCAGGCTGCAGCCCCATCTGCCTTTGCTCTCTGTTATCAGCCATTTCTCTAAATCTGTCTTCATTTATTAGTTTTTCCTTGAAGGGACTACTCTTTTCTCTTATGAAGGCTTTCCTCACCTCCAGCTCATTAATTTCAAGCTTTAATCTCTTTACCTCTGCCTGGAGTTGGGTCTTCCTGGGTCTGGAGGAACCTGCAGCTTTGGCGCTTGTGCAGCGCAGCTCCTCCCAGAGCCTCCTGATGGTTTTGCTCGCCTCTTCATACTCACAGAGGTGGTTCATGACTCGGGAGGCATAGGTTGACACAGACTTCCTAGACCTCTGCAGCCCCCAACCTTCTTCAGTGAGGTTGGCCTCTCCTCCGTGAGCACTCAGTTTTCCTCCGGAAAGACCGCCATCTTGCACACTGCTAGCTGGCTTCTCCTCCATGTTGGAAGCCTTGTGGCTTCTCTGGGTCTCTGCAGACCTGGGGGGGGGAGTAGGAGGCACATTGCTGCGACTCCTGGTGGAGCGTCTCACCCCCGAGTCCTCTGATGTGCAGGTCGGTTGCTGGTTTCTTCTGCCCCCCCGGCCTGGATCGGGAAACAGAGGCCTGGGACTTGGCTCCTTCACTCATCCCAGGAAACCCACTCCTCCCTGGGTAGGAGAGAGAGCAGGTCCCCAGGTGGAGAGATGGTGGTTCTCTGGAGCTCAGGAGCACACAGCAGGATCAGCAGGGAACACACCCTCAATCCCCGCAATGAGCAGAGCTGCACTCACTTTTCTGCTGGTGCAGTAGCTGTATTCATACATTACTGATCCTGTACTGATCCTGAGTTACATCCTGCTCTGTATACAGTGGGGAAAAAAAGTATTTAGTCAGTCAGCAATAGTGCAAGTTCCACCACTTAAAAAGATGAGAGGCGTCTGTAATTTACATCATAGGTAGACCTCAACTATGGGAGACAAACTGAGAAAAAAAAATCCAGAAAATCACATTGTCTGTTTTTTTTTCATTTTATTTGAATATTATGGTGGAAAATAAGTATTTGGTCAGAAACAAGCAATCAAGATTTCTGGCTCTCACAGACCTGTAACTTCTTCTTTAAGAGTCTCCTCTTTCCTCCACTCATTACCTGTAGTAATGGCACCTGTTTAACCCCTTCACCCCCAAGGGTGGTTTGCACGTTCATGACCGGGCCAATTTTTACAATTCTGACCACTGTGCCTTTATGAGGTCATAACTCTCGAACGCTTCCATGGATCCCGGTGATTCTGACATTGTTTTCTCGTGACATATTGTACTTCATGTTAGTGGTAAAATTTCATTCAAATAACTTGCGTTTATTTGTGAGAAAAACGGAAATTTGGCGAAAATTTTGAAAATTTCGCAATTTTCCAACTTTGAATTTTTATGCCCTTAAATCACAGAGATACGGCACACAAAAAACTTGATAACTAACATTTCCCACATGTTTACTTTACATCAGCACAATTTTGGAACCAAAATTTTTTTTTGTTAGGAAGTTATAAGGGTTAAAAGTTGACCAGCGATTTCTCATTTTTACACCACCATTTTATTTTTAGGACCACATCACATTTGAAGCCACTTTGAGGGGTCTATATGATAGAAAATACACAAAAGTGACACCATTCTAAAAACTGCACCCCTTAAGGTGCTCAAAACCACATTCAAGAAGTTTATTAACCCTTTAGGTGCGTCACAGGAATTTTTTTGAATATTTAAAAAAAAATGAACATCTAACTTTTTTTCATAAAAAAAATACTTCAGGTTCAATTTTTTTTATTTTACCAAGGGTAACAGGAGAAATTGAACTGCAAAAGTTATTGTGCAATTTGTCCTGAGTACGCAGATACCTGATATGTGGGGGGTAACGACTGTTTCGGCGCATGGCAGAGCTCAGAATGGAAGGAGCGCCGTTTGACTTTTTCAATGCAAAATTGGCTGGAATTCAGATTGGACGCCATGTCACGTTTGGAGAGTCCCTGATGTACCTAAACAGTGGAAACCCCCTACAAGTGACCCCATTTTGGAAACTAGACCCCCCAAGGAACTTATCTAGATATGTGGTGAGAACTTTGAACCCACAAGGGCTTTACAGAAGTTTATAACGTACAGCGGTACAATTAAAAAATCATATTTTTTCCACAAAAATGATCTTTTCACCCCAATTTTTATTTTCCCAAGGGTAACAGGACCCTAAAAGTTATTGTGCAATTTGTCCTGAGTACGCTGATACCCCACATGTGGGGGTAAACCACTATTTGGGCGCATGGCAGAGCTTGGAAGGGAAGCAGCGCCATTTGACGTTTTTGGCTGGAATTGAGATTGGACACCATGTCGCGTTTGGAAAACCCCTGATGTATCAAAACAGTGGAAACCCCCCACAAACGACACCATTTTGGAAACTAGACCCCCTAAGGAACTTATCTAGATGTGTGGTGAGAACTTTGAACCCCCATGGGCTTCACAGAAGTTTATAACATAAAGCCATACAATTAAAAAATCATATTTTTTCAACAAAAATGATCTTTTCACCCTCAATTCTTATTTTTCCAAGGGTAACAGGACCCTAAAAGTTATTGTGCAATTTGTCCTGAGTACGCTGATACCCCACATGTGGGGGTAAACCACTATTTGGGCGCATGGCAGAGCTCGGAAGGGAAGCAGCGCCATTTGACGTTTTTGGCTGGAATTGAGATCGGACACCATGTCGCGTTTGGAAAACCCCTGATGTACCAAAACAGTGGAAACCCCCCACAAATGACACCATTTTGGAAACTAGACACCCTAAGGAACTTATCTAGATGTGTGGTGAGAACTTTGAACCCCCATGGGCTTCACAGAAGTTTATAACATAAAGCCATACAATTAAAAAATCATATTTTTTCCACAAAAATGATCTTTTCACCCTCAATTCTTATTTTTCCAAGGGTAACAGGACCCTAAAAGTTATTGTGCAATTTGTCCTGAGTACGCTGATACCCCACATGTGGGGGTAAACCACTATTTGGGCACATGGCAGAGCTCGGAAGGGAAGCAGCGCCATTTGACGTTTTTGGCTGGAATTGAGATCGGACACCATGTCGCGTTTGGAAAACCCCTGATGTACCAAAACAGTGGAAACCCCCCACAAATGACACCATTTTGGAAACTAGACACCCTAAGGAACTTATCTAGATGTGTGGTGAGAACTTTGAACCCCCATGGGCTTCACAGAAGTTTATAACATAAAGCCATACAATTAAAAAATCATATTTTTTCCACAAAAATGATCTTTTCACCCTCAATTCTTATTTTTCCAAGGGTAACAGGACCCTAAAAGTTATTGTGCAATTTGTCCTGAGTACGCTGATACCCCACATGTGGGGGTAAACCACTATTTGGGGGCATGGCAGAGCTCGGAAGGGAAGCAGCGCCTTTTGACGTTTTTGGCTGGAATTGAGATCGGACACCATGTCGCGTTTGGAAAACTCCTGATGTACCAAAACAGTGGAACCCCCCACAAATGACACCATTTTGGAAACTAGACCCCCTAAGGAACTTATCTAGATGTGTGGTGAGCACTTTGACCCCCCCAGTGCTTCACAGAAGTTTACAACGCCCGGGCGTGAAAATAAAAAATTCATATTTTTTCCACAAACATGATCTTTTAGTCACCATTTTTTTATTTTCCCAAGGGTACCAGGAGAAATTGGACCCCAAAAGTTGTTGTCCAATTTATCCTGAGTATGCTGATACCCCATATGTGGGAGAAAACTACTGTATGGGCACACGTCGGGGCTCGGAAGGGAAGTAGTGACGTTTTGGAATGCAGACTTTGATGGAATGGTCTGCGGGTGTCATGTTGCCTTTGGAGAGCCCCTAATGTACCTAAACAGTGGAAACCCCCCACAAATGACACCATTTTGTAAACTAGACCCCCCAAGGAACTTATCTAGATGTGTGGTGAGCACTTTGACCCCCCCAGTGCTTCACAGAAGTTTACAACGCCCGGGCGTGAAAATAAAAAAATCGTATTTTTTCCACAAACATGATCTTTTAGTCACCATTTTTTTATTTTCCCAAGGGTACCAGGAGAAATTGGACCCCAAAAGTTGTTGTCCAATTTGTCCTGAGTATGCTGATACCCCATATGTGGGAGAAAACTACTGTATGGGCACACGTCGGGGCTCGGAAGGGAAGTAGTGACGTTTTGGAATGCAGACTTTGATGGAATGGTCTGCGGGTGTCATATTGCCTTTGGAGAGCCCCTAATGTACCTAAACAGTGGAAACCCCCCACAATTAGCCCCATTTTGTAAACTAGACCCCCCAAGGAACTTATCTAGATGTGTGGTGAGCACTTTGACCCCCCCAGTGCTTCACAGAAGTTTACAACGCCCGGGCGTGAAAATAAAAAATTCGTATTTTTTCCACAAACATGATCTTTTAGTCACCATTTTTTTATTTTCCCAAGGGTACCAGGATAAATTGGACCCCAAAAGTTGTTTTCCAATTTGTCCTGAGTACGCTGCTACCCCATATGTGGGAGAAAACTACTGTATGGGCACACGTCAGGGCTCGGAAGGGAAGTAGTGACGTTTTGGAATGCAGACTTTGATGGAATGGTCTGCGGGTGTCATGTTGCCTTTGGAGAGCCCCTAATGTACCTAAACAGTGGAAACCCCCCACAAATGACACCATTTTGTAAACTAGACCCCCCCAAGGAACTTATCTAGATGTGTGGTGAGCACTTTGACCCCCCCAGTGCTTCACAGAAGTTTACAACGCCCGGGCGTGAAAATAAAAAATTCGTATTTTTTCCACAAACATGATCTTTTAGTCACCATTTTTTTTATTTTCCCAAGGGTACCAGGAGAAATTGGACCCCAAAAGTTGTTGTCCAATTTGTCCTGAGTACGCTGACACCCCATATGTGGGAGAAAACTACTGTATGGACACACGTCGGGGCTCGGAAGGGAAGCAGTGACGTTTTGGAATGCAGACTTTGATGGAATGGTCTGCGGGTGTCATGTGCGTTTGGAGAGCCCCTGATGTACCTAAACTATTGAAACTCCCCACAAGTGACCCCATTTTGGACACTAGACCCCCCACGGAACTTATCTAGATGTGTGGTGAGCACTTTGAACCCCCAAGTGCTTCACAGAAGTTTATAACACTCGGACGTGAAAATAAAAAAAATCATTTTTTTCCACAAAAATGATATTTTTGCCCCCAATTTTTTATTTTCCTAAGGGTAACAGGAGAAATTGGACCCCAAAAATTGTTTTGCAATTTGTCCTGAGTAGGCTGATACCCTACATGAGGGGGTAAAACACTGTTTGGGCGCATAGCAGAGCTTGGAAGGGAAGGAGCACCATTTGACTTTTTCAACTCAGAATTGGCTGGAATTGAGATCAGACGCCATGTTGCATTTGGAGAGCCCCTGATGTGCCCAAACAGTGGAAACCCCCAATTCTAACTCCAACCCGAACCCCAACACGCCCCTAACCCTAGCCCTAGCCCTAGCCCTAACCCTAGCCCTAGCCCTAACCCTAACCCTAGCCCTAACCCTAACCCTAGCCCTAACCCTAACCCTAGCCCTAACCCTAACCCTAACCCAACCCTACCCCAACACACCCCTAGCCCTAACCCTAGCCCTAACGGAAAAATGGAAATAAATACATTTTTTTTATTTTATTATTTTTCCCTAACTAAGGGGGTGATAACGGGGGGTTTGATTTACTATTTATGGCGGTTTTTATGTTTGGCGGCTGTCGCACGCTAAAAGACGCTTTTTATTGTAAAAATAGTTTTTGCATCACCACATATTGAGAGCTATAATTTTTCCGTATTTTGACCCACCGAGTCATGTGAGGTCTTATTTTTTGCGGGACGAGTTGACGTTTTTATTGGTACCATTTTCGGGCACGTGAAATTTTTTGATCGCTTTTTATTCCGATTTTTGGGACGCAGAATGAACAAAAACCAGCGTTTCATGAATTTCTTTTGGGGGGGTGCGTTTACACCGTTCCGCGTGCGGTAAAATTGATAAAGCGGTTTTATTCTTCGGGTCAGTACGGTTACAGCGATACCTCATTTAGGTCGTTTTTTTATGTTTTTGTCGGTTTTATGCAATGAAAACTATTTTATATAAAAAATAATTATTTTTGCATCGCTTTATTCTGCGAGTTATAACTTTTTTATTTTTTCGCTGATGATGCTGTGTGGCGGCTTGTTTTTTGCGGGACAAGATGACGTTTTCAGCGGTTCCATGGATATTTATATGCGTCTTTTTGATCGCGCGTTATTGCACTTTTTGTTTGGCGGTATGATAATAAATCATTATTTTTTGCTTCGTTTTTTATTTTTATTTTTTAAGGGGTTCGCTAAAGGGGTTAACTAATGGGACAGTTTTATAGGGCAGGTCGTTACGGACGCGGCGATACCTAATATGTGTACATTTATTGTTTTTTTTTATTATTATTTTAAAAAAATGAATTTATTGGGGAATATTTTTTTTTTTTTTACTAATTTATTTGGCGATTTTTTTAAATTTATTTTTACACTTTTTTTTTAATTTTTTTTTACTTTATTACATAGTCCCAGGTGGGACATCACTGTCCTGTGACAGATCGCTGATCTGTCACATCACAGATCACTGTGACAGATCAGCAATCTGTCACAGGCAGTGCACAAGGCTTCCTCATGCCTGCGCTTTGCAGGCACTGAGGAAGCCAGCTTCCCCAGGCCCCCGAAGGCCCCCGTCGCCATCTTGGATTCGGGGGCCTGGAGGATAGGAGTCCCCCGCAGCAGCGCTGCACATTGCGCTGCCGTGGGGGGCTCAGGGAAGCACGGAGGGAGCCCCCTCCCTGCCGATGCTTCCCTTTAACTCCCGGTACACCGCGATCGCGTTTGATCGCGGTGTGCAAGGGGTTAACGTGTCGGGGGCGGTCCGTGACCGCCCCTGACACATTGTGCCGGGTGTCAGCTGTGATAATCAGCTGACACCCGGCCGCGATCAGCGGCGCTCACCACGTGGGCGCCGCTGATCGCGGTAGACGTACTATCCCGTCCCCGGTCATACGGGCCCGGGTACCGTGGACGGGATAGTACGTCTCATGTCAGGAAGGGGTTAAACTTGTTATCAGTATAAAAAGACACCTGTGCACACCCTCAAACAGTCTGACTCCAAACTCCACTATGGTGAAGACCAAAGAGCTGTCAAAGGACACCAGAAACAAAATTGTAGCCCTGCACCAGGCTGGGAAGACTGAATCTGCAATAGCCAACCAGCTTGGAGTGAAGAAATCAACTGTGGGAGCAATAATTAGAAAATGGAAGACATACAAGACCACTGATAATCTCCCTCGATCTGGTGCTCCACGCAAAATCCCAC
The DNA here is from genome assembly GCF_039654945.1 of Dendrobates tinctorius. NCBI lineage: Eukaryota > Metazoa > Chordata > Amphibia > Anura > Dendrobatidae > Dendrobates > Dendrobates tinctorius. Next base: position 620,557 of record NW_027361824.1, read on the forward strand.
CCCGTGGGGTCAGAATGATCACAAGAACGGTGAGCAAAAATCCCAGAACCACGCGGGGGGACCTAGTGAATGAACTGCAGAGAGCTGGGACCAATGTAACAAGGCCTACCATAAGTAACACACTACGCCACCATGGACTCAGATCATGCAGTGCCAGACGTGTCCCACTGCTTAAGCCTGTACATGTCCGGGCCCGTCTGAAGTTTGCTAGAGAGCATTTGGATGATCCAGAGGAGTTTTGGGAGAATATCCTATGGTCTGATGAAACCAAACTGGAACTGTTTGGTAGAAACACAACTTGTCGTGTTTGGAGGAAAAAGAATACTGAGTTGCATCCATCAAACACCATACCTACTGTAAAGCATGGTGGTGGAAACATCATGCTTTGGGGCTGTTTCTCTGCAAAGGGGCCAGGACGACTGATCCGGGTACATGAAAGAATGAATGGGGCCATGTATCGTGAGATTTTGAGTGCAAACCTCCTTCCATCAGCAAGGGCATTGATGATGAAACGTGGCTGGGTCTTTCAACATGACAATGATCCAAAGCACACCGCCAGGGCAACGAAGGAGTGGCTTCGTAAGAAGCATTTCAAGGTCCTGGAGTGGCCTAGCCAGTCTCCAGATCTCAACCCTATAGAAAACCTTTGGAGGGAGTTGAAAGTCCGTGTTGCCAAGCGAAAAGCCAAAAACATCACTGCTCTAGAGGAGATCTGCATGGAGGAATGGGCCAACATACCAACAACAGTGTGTGGCAACCTTGTGAAGACTTACAGAAAACGTTTGACCTCTGTCATTGCCAACAAAGGATATATCACAAAGTATTGAGATGAAATTTTGTTTCTGACCAAATACTTATTTTCCACCATAATATGCAAATAAAATGAAAAAAAAACAGACAATGTGATTTTCTGGATTTTTTTTTCTCAGTTTGTCTCCCATAGTTGAGGTCTACCTATGATGTAAATTACAGACGCCTCTCATCTTTTTAAGTGGTGGAACTTGCACTATTGCTGACTGACTAAATCCTTTTTTACCCCACTCTATGTGGCAGTGAGGAATATTTCGGGGTTCTAAGCATTTGGACTGTTGGAGATGTTGCATTGTTGGAGATGTACAGTAGGTGTGTTGTGTATGTGACTGATACATTTGTAGCATTGTTGTGTACATGTCTTTTATAGATTTGGGGGATCTTGTATATTTGGTATTGATGATTATGGTGGGATGTAAATTTTCGCCCGGAGAGGAATGTTTCCATTTAATGTTTTTGGTTTTTCTTACAGACATAATGCAGAAATCCAAGTTCCCGCTTCTCATCTTCGCCACATTCTGGCTACTGATCGGCCACCACATCCCACAGGTAATCCTCACTCACCAGTGCTGTACAGTGTGGGGTGTGTACAGTATATGGGAAGTCTCGTTTTGCGGTCACATAGAGAGCGATGCTCTGGAGCTGCCGGATGGGGCTCTGGTTAGCGCTGTTCACGTCGTCTGCACGGATTTTATTCTGGCATTATAGGTCAAAGTTCACATTATTTTAGGTAAATGTAAACTGTGGTGACCACAAGCAGGGATGTGACCCCTCACATTCACATCATGGAGGAGCCATGAAGGCTGGATGATATAGTCACATCAGACTCCTGCACTGCTCTGACTCTTTCCTAAAACATCTATGGGTCTTCTCAATAGGGGGTCGGGCCGACCATTGCCGGAATTCTCATAGTTTACACCCAAAACTGGCAAAAATGATACCAGAAATATCAGGAATCTAAAGGTGAGCGACGTGGCAATGACAGGTTCGCCCCCTCCTGGTGCATCTTACTGCAGCGCGGCTTTACATCTAGGTGGCAGTTTGTGAATCAGTGACATGTAAGGCCTGTTTCACACATCTGTTTTCCTGGTCAGTCTAAATCCGCCAAAATAGCGGAAAACGGATCCGCAGGTGGACTGACAGGAACGTGTGTCATCGGATCGGCGGATGGACGGATCCGGCGAAGGTGAAAATTTAAAGGAACCGCGCCTGGGAAAAAAGAAAAAAAAATACCGGCGATGTAGTGTTCTTCGGGAGCGGGCATGCTGACGTGGGAGCTGTCATCGGGATGTCGCGGGCACGGCGGGAACTCGCGGGAGCAGGAGTGATGTCGCGGGCGTGATCTCACGGGAGCAGGAGTGATGTCACGGGCGTGATCTCGTGGGAGCAGCTGTCATGTCGCGGGCGTGATCTCACGGGAGCAGCTGTCATGTCGCGGGCGTGATCTCGCGGGAGTAGCTGTCATGTCTCGGGCGTGATCTCGCGGGAGCAGCTGTCATGTCGCGGGCATGATCTCGTGGGAGCAGCTGTCATGTCGCGGGCGGGATCTCGCGGGAGCAGCTGTCATGTCGCGGACGGGATCTCGGGGGAGCAGCTGTCATGTCGCGGGCGTGATCTCGCGGGAGCAGCTGTCATGTCGCGGGCGGGATCTCGCGGGAGCAGCTGTCATGTCGCGGACGGGATCTCGGGGGAGCAGCTGTCATGTCGCGGGCGTGATCTTGTGGGAGCAGCTGTCATGTCGCGGGCGGGATCTCGCGGGACCAGCTGTCATGTCGCAGACGGGATCTCGGGGGAGCAGCTGTCATGTCGCGGGCGGGATCTCGCGGGAGCAGCTGTCATGTCGCGGACGGGATCTCGGGGGAGCAGCTGTCATGTCGCGGGCGGGAGCAGCTGTCATGTCGCGGGCGGGATCTCGCTGGAGCGGTAAGGAGAGAGAGAGAGAGAGAGAGAGAATTTTCATCCAGCAGCGACACTTGATTCAGGGTTAAAAGGGGAAAATGCGGATCCGGACAGCAAAAAAAGTTGCATGGTCCATTCGGTGATCTCAGCGGACGCCACAATTTTGGCGAATCCGCACAAATACAGATGCAACGGACGATCATCAGTCAAAATCCGCTGATAATGAAAGTCAATGGGGAAAAAAAAGGATCCGAAAATAAAAATGGCGGATCCGTTTTTTTGGCAAATCGGCGGATCTTGACTGACTGTGAAAAACTGAAGTGTGAAACAGGCCTAAGAGATGGAGCCCCATAGACAAGATGTAAATCGGCCCCATGTGGCGGATGAAGCACCCAGGATAGAAGGACATGGTCTCCTTTTTGCTTTTCCGCACATTTTTGCAACCCTGGTTCAGTTCTCCATCCCTTCTTTTTCTGTTCGAAAGCAAAGAGCAGATTCTGTTTATCTAGAAGCAAAGATGGTGAATTCACGCAGAGGCGAGGACCTTCCACCTTCATATTAGGGGTGGAGCATCTTATTATTGAAGGAATATTTTATGGGTGGAGCATCTTACTATTGATGGAGTATTGTATGGGTGGAGCATCTTACTATTGATGGAGTATTTTATGGGAGGAGCATCTTACTATGGGAGCAGCATCTTACTATGGGTGGAGTATTTTATGGGTGGAGCATCTTATTATTGGTGGAGTATTTTATGGGTGGAGCATCTTATTATTGATGGAGTATTTTATGGGTGGGGCATCTTATTATGGGTGGAGCATGTTATTATCGGTGGAGTATTTTATGGGAGGAGCATGTTATTATCGGTGGAGTATTTTATGGGAGGAGCATGTTATTATCGGTGGAGTATTTTATGGGAGGAGCATGTTATTATCGGTGGAGTATTTTATGGGAGGAGAATGTTATTATTGGTGGAGTATTTTATGGGAGGAGCATCTTATTATTGATGGAGTATTTTATGGGTGGGGCATCTTATTATGGGTGGAGCATCTTATTATTGGTGGAGTATTTTATGGGTGGAGCATCTTATGGGAGGAGCATGTTATTATTGGTGGAGTATTTTATGGGAGGAGCATGTTATTATCGGTGGAGTATTTTATGGGAGGAGCATGTTATTATCGGTGTAGTATTTTATGGGAGGAGCATGTTATTATTGGTGGAGTATTTTATGGGAGGAGCATGTTATTATCGGTGGAGTATTTTATGGGAGGATCATGTTATTATTGGTGGAGTAGTATTTTATGGGAGGAGCATGTTATTATCGGTGGAGTATTTTATGGGAGGAGCATGTTATTATTGGTGGAGTATTTTATGGGAGGAGCATGTTATTATCGGTGGAGTATTTTATGGGAGGATCATGTTATTATTGGTGGAGTAGTATTTTATGGGAGGAGCATGTTATTATCGGTGGAGTATTTTATGGGAGGAGCATGTTATTATCGGTGGAGTATTTTATGGGAGGAGCATGTTATTATTGGTGGAGTATTTTATGGGTGGAGCATCTTATTTTACCTCTCTTAAATCACTTTCACCTTTGATGCTCTATCTTCAGTAGAGGACAGTAATGTTTGGTGGATTCCACCTTTTCGGACAACTCATTTATCTCCTCAGATAAGTCCAATGCATGTCAGTTGGATGTTGACCTAAACATTTTCATTAGGAAACTCACCATAAAAAGCCATTTTGGCCTTAAATCTAAGAATTTCTTAATTTTCAGAGTCAAACCCAGATTTAGAAAAGTCATTTCCCAGCAGTGGAAAAACCACCATACATTTACAGTAATCCCACAAGCCCCAGGAGTAGCCATGTAGAGACTTTCTTCACTGTGGTAGTAATGACCCCAGAAGTATTGATAAAGGTCTCATTTTTACTCATAATCTCACCTGCTTTAAGAATAATAATCAACAACTGTCCTTAGTGTTATCAAAACCATTTGTGAATCAAGAGCGTGATGCATTTATGAAAGGTGACGCCAGAATCATGGGGGACACTAATGACTACACTCCCCTTTCAAGTTACCCAACATTACAGAACATGGAAGTTGGCACAAATATCCTGAGGAGAGCCGAGTCTCTCCGCATCATCACTAAGAAAGAAAAAGTACAGATTTTATCCCTTCCAGTAATGCTTAAATATTACCATCTACTCAAGGTGCACAATGACCCGAAACGCACCCATCCCCACTGGTAGACTGGTCATTTCTGGTGTTTCCTCATGTTCTTGTCATCTGTCCCATTGTTTTTCTTACAAAATTGTCTATGCTCTGAAATCCCACTTCAGCGCCTCTGCGACACATAATCTGGAAAGACACTAAATTTGGCAGCACTTTATTTAAATATACCCCATGTGAAGATCTGAGGTTGTGGGTTATAATAATCATCTAAGCACGCTAACAATGCAACTATTTTTATTCCTTACATCTATGGTGTTACAGCAAATATGAGTAGATGGCCACAATGCAATGCCCCCCCAGTCCACAAGATTTCAACCCACCTCCGGTAGTTTCACTGCCCCTGTACCAGGCGATACTCACTGTCTCCCAATTTTTGGTTGGCTCACAACTTTTGTATCTCCTGCCAGTATAGTCTGTACTCATAGCCCATGTTCTTCCAGACGACGGATGCCACGACCATAGCACATATATCCAGCTCCAACCAGCAACAACCCCTCTATTTCCTCATAAGTGTCCTAAATACCCCTAGCCGATCCCCTGGAATTGAGCCTTGCCTTCGGGAAACACCCCCTTAAAGCTATCTGGGCATTGATGGATGTATTTTCCTGTGGCCGAGCCAATCACGTGGCATTGCGTGCACAACCCCTGTGGTGACAGCCCCAAGAGTTTAACTACTCCCATCCACACAATGGGACTAGTGACTTGGAGAAAAATGGCTTAATTAAGGTCACGGAGACCCTGATGAGAGTAATGGAAGGAGTTATTTATCTTTACCAATCTCCTGTCTGGCTTAATGTATACTTAAGATCCAGCCAGGACAGATTTGTGCACCTGAAACTGATGAGCAAGCAACAAAACACAACAATAAGATCGACGTAACCGATGCTCCGTGCTTGAAAAAGTCTGCATCCCTTAGAGCCGTGGACGCCACTCTACGTCCATGGATCCAATGGTCTTTAGTCCACGGACAGCTCCTCACACCCCACAACAAGGCTCTATATGCCATTGAACTGTTTCTCGATACCATGCCAGAGATACAAAAAGGTTTATTTTAAAATCGATTGATTTTTTATTTACACATGATGTGCCGGTAGGGGAGAATAGCCCGTAATCTGGGTTATCTCTCAGTACCAGAAATCCTATAATCTGTAAGGTTCCATATTCTGGAATTATATACTAACACACTAAAAATTATTAACACTCTCCTGGTGAGCCCACCTACACTGGTTGACAAAACTCGTTGGAAGGGAACGCTAGACATTAGTGAGGGTAGGACCACACTTGGGTTCTGTCCTTGCATGGCAGGGTTATCTTTAAGAATACGACCCCCCCTCACCCCGTATTTTAATTTTGGGCCTTTGATGGCTAGTCAAAGACATTTTAAGGGTGACACTGTTTCATTGTATTTATGTGCGCTGGTTATTTGAGCACATTTTGTAACACGTTATTGATTGTGGTTGGTATGCATTTTATTTGGTATATATTAAAAGTTATGTTTTAATTGGTAATATCCATTCTTGCTGTTACTAGATTTCATGAGTGTCCTCATCCTCTTCTACTCTTTCTCGTCCTCCTCCGCCTTTTCCTCCTCCTCCTCCTTCTCATCCTCCTCCTTCTTTTCCTCCTCATTCTACTCCTCCTCCTTTTCCTCCTCCTCCTCGCTCTCTTCCTCTCTGATCCTTCCTTGTTTTTAAATATTGAGTATTGTTATGCGAGCATTTAGTTATTTTTTATGCTTTTCGATCTTTTATTTAGCGAGTTTTTCTAAAAACTATGTTTCTTTTTTTCGTTTTTTGATGCATATAAACCCTGCCGCATCTCCGTCCGTTCAATATGTTTCTGTTTACTTTAAAAAAAAAAAAAAATAGGACTTTGAGGCTTCTGAACGTTTTCTATTCATTTAACCCCTTCCCAATTTTGCTTTTGCACTTGGTTTTTTTCCTCCCCTTTTTCCAACAGCCGTAACTTCTTTATTTTTCAGTTCACATTGATGAGTTAGGGCTTCTTTTTTGGGGGACATGTTGCACATTTACATGATACCAGTGCAGTGAAGTTGTGAAAAAAAAAATGCAATTCTGACATTGTCTTTTAGAAATTGTTTCTAAGGCGCACAATGCGTAGTAAAAATGACCTGGTAAACGATTCTCCTCATCAGTATGATTATGGCGATACCAAACCTTTCCAGTTTTTTTATTATTTTAGAGGTGAAAAAAACTAATTTGGAAATAATCATTTTCTCATTTTGACGTCATTTTTCGACACCCATGACGTTTTAATTTTTCAGTTGATGGAGCCGTGTGAAGACTTATTTATTTCGAGTGTAGCAATTTGGGGGCCAAGGACACAGACATTGGCTGCCCTCGACCCACCTAAATGTTCCCTACCGAGGTGAGCCGCCACTGGCGTCATTGCTCCTTCACTATATGATTGTCACGTACTGACACCATGAGCGCATTTTTTTGTTTGGTTTTCGGACATGTCGATGTTATGGCTCTTGGCAGATAAATGATTTACCCAATCAATGACAATTTCCATCGTCCTCACTGATATGCCTTAGGGTTAAGGTCACACAACATCCTCTTCAGTGGAAGGAAAAGACCAAGCGGCACAGAGGATCGGACAGGTGTGCAGGAGGTGAGTGTTGGGGCTCATGCACACTCTGCTGATTTTCTTGGATGATCTGAGTTTTTGATTAAATTTTCATCTGAGTTTTGTCTGAGTTTCATCAGTTTTTCAGTGATGAGAGACAAAAAAGCTTCTCCGCCTTCTCTTATCTACCAGTCCGTGGCATCCGAGCACGGGCTGAATATTTCACAGACCCATAGATTTTATTTGTTGCAGAGTTTAAACCAACATTGAACGTAGCTCTGTGATTTATGTGACTTTTTTTGTAACCTTTTTCCAGTCCACTTCAGTTCAGTGAAATGCGCTCAGCTGGCTGCTATTTGTCGGAATTAGCAAAAAAATCAAATAAAAAAAAATTCAAATGAATGAGAAATCTAATTTTTGGTAAAATTTGAGACAGATTTGTTTCCTCTCAAACAAATTGTCTACTAAACAAGTAAAGTTGTGAGGATCTTTGCAGTTATTTGATCCAAGCATGGGAACCCATCTGCCAATAAGAAGGCGATCTCTGTTACATGGGGCCCTACACTAAAGACCTCTCTCTGTGCCTAGGACTCGTGTGAACTGAGAAAACTCAGGATCCAGATCTGCTTTGCTAGAATTAACAATAGTCAGAGAAAGATGGCTGGGTAACTTGCCCAGTATTGGAGGCAGCCACATCCCACAATGCAGAATTTACAGGATATGGAAAAGCACTACCTGGTGTATTACATGGATATGTGCTGGCACTCACTACTCTACATTATATACATGAATTTCACCAATGGACGGTTCTTTGCACACATTTGATCAAAGTTTTAGATCACATCTGCCAATAACAAATTCAAATCCAATGCGTCTCACCACCGAGGCTACATCCAGGTCTCGAAGCTCTTGGCTGGAGCATATTGGTGGCCTCATAGGGCTCGGGATGTTAAGAGGTTCATTCAGACATGTACCTCTTGCGCTCGGCATAGCCTCTCTAGGCGGAGTGAGGCCACGACCGTCGATACACGGCGGCGTGCCACGGCCACTCCCGCTCCTGCCATTTCCAAGATTTCCCTCCTGAAACCGGGCGACCTTGCCTCCGCTGGTACCTTCCATGTGTCCCGGGTTACCATGTCACCTACCGGGACACCAAGCTTGTCTATAGGCGAGTTTGAGCCCTGTGCCACCGCTATTCACAGGGTGATGGATCGGAAGGTTCAGGGAGAGGGGGGCCCTAGGAGGGGGGGTAATGTTAGCAATCTGGTTTCTCACACGTCTATACAGAAACCCAGATTTTCACATGCTGCAGTCTCTTGCCCATCTGCTGCAGCAGAAGGGATTGCTGAGGAGATTGTCTCACAACAACTGTCCTTTATTCCATTTATTGGGCATGCTCACGGGACGAGCTCCTATTGGACTTCGGGAGTCAGGTGCTCAGGTCCCTCTCCGGATCCTATTGGCTCTTCCTGGACTCCTGGAGATTTCCGGAAGGTCTCGTGCGCTATAAAAAGTGCGCATGGCCGTTCCGCCATGCGCTAGTGGAGCATATTATGCTGTATGTGTATGGTGATGGATGCATGGACTGGTGACTGACTCATTAAGAAACCCCTTCCCTTGGTTAATACGAATGGTGACAGAGTGTCGGTCTAGTCAGTTAGAGCGCCAACGCGCCATTGCATCCCTGCCACAGCAGCTTAGCATCAGTATTGTGCTTGCCTGATAGCAGCGTCCTCTTTGCGGCTCCGTTCCTGCCGCGCTGCGGTTGCAGCACAGTGTACATCCGCGTTTGCGACGTCTCTGCCACAGACATATACGGTAGGTCTAGACGGAGTTGGTGCCATCAGCTTTCACCTCTCCTGTGACCAATTACCGCGTCTGTGTCGCTGAGTCCCTGTGAGTTAAACAGACTCAGCGCTTTTCTATTTCTGTTTATGCTGGCAGCTCTGTGAGTTTAACTGAGCTTGCCCAGAGCACCAGGGTGATGCCTAACCTTCCAGTTAGTCAGTTCGGAGTCACTCAGAGAGGAGTGAGGAAAGAAGATCCCTGGGAGAGGGATGGAGGAAGGAGGTGCTGCAGCAGATCTCAGTGACCTGGGTCTGCTGGCATGGGAAAGGAAAGAAAGAGAAGAACATTGAACAGAAACCTGATCTTCCATAAAAAGGAGAGACTAGTACGGAACGTAGGAGTAAAAGGGAACAGAGGACGTGGGTTAGAGGAAGAACCCTGCCTAGAAGTTCTAAGCGCAAGGCCAGGGCCCGGTCCCCGTGGTTGTATGGACACTTATGGTTCTGCAGCAGACACCGGTGGAGTAGTGGGTTGTAAATGCACTACTCCCATCTAAGACTTGGGGGCACAACAGCAACATTGATAGTGAGCCGGGACTCAGGAGTAAGGAGTCCCCGAAGCAGTCTACAGCTGTCTGCCAAACAAGTAGAGTTCTTGGGAACATCTGTCAGAAGGAACTCCAGTGTAACTCAGTACTAGGAGATCTTCAAACTTAAAGGCGCTATAGAGGAGACGTTCAGAAAGGCACATGTTGGTGGAGCGTTGGAAGGGAGCATCCTATCTTGCCTGGAGGTCGACTGAGTCCCTGACCCGGAGGACACGGAGGCCGGCACCTGTGTGTACTACAGACTGTGAGTAAAGCTTTGGAACTACAAGCCCTAGTTTCCTCCATTCATTCCTACGCCAACACACCCGGTGCCACTACATCGGGGTACCAGCTTCTACACTGCCTGCGCCTCTCAGCTACCCCTACAGCTACACTGCCCTGGGACTACAGCGCCACCTTTTGGGAGCTTCACCATCTTGGCTGCAACACACCACCAGTCCCAGAGGATCTGCATTCAGCGTCGGCTTAACATCTCCCTTGCCGAACACCACAGGTAGAGTCACGAACTATTCATCAATTCTATTTCATTGTTCTTTCACCCCCTTTTGCCATGGAGCACCAAGGCCACGGACCGGGTCACAGCTTCCGTGACAACTCCCATTGAGATCAACGGGCCCTGTGCCGAGTACCCCGATAGCCCTGGTCGGGCGCTCCATAACTAGAAGCAGTCTGGAACTAGGGACCTAAGTTCAGGCTAGGAGTGGAGGGAGGAGCTAATATATCATCTGCTGACAGGGAATAGGCTAGGGAAGGAAAACTCTTGAAGAGACAGCGAATTAAATTTCTGCAGTCTGGCCATGCCTCCCTATAGGCAGGTGGAAACAGCATGAAGATGCAGCACTTCTGGAAGTGCTGCAAGAGGCAGCTCAGCTAAATGGCCTGACACCGGGAGGAGCAGAACCGTGCACGCAGTGAGACGGACGATGGCCATTAAAACGTGTAAGACACCACTATGACATGTTGTGTCTAGATTACTACCACACACTTAGGTTAGCCATCATTACTGGATTTCCATATCTTTATTCTGATAGCAAAGGAGGCGATGCTGGGCGTGGAGTAGAACTGGAGTGACAGAGGCTTCATATCTACAGTAGCTCTTCAGCCTCATTTTCATATCAATTCAAACACTGAATTCTCAGTAATGGAGAAATGAACTGGACATGTGAAGGTGTTGCTGGACTTGTCTTTAAAAGGGCTACATGTGCATATAATTAGTTTGGGGGTTATATCCTGCTGACAGATTCCCCCTAAGTTAGCTGTGAGCCATGTGCCTGATAGTTGCTCCCTCACACGTGCACATTCAGCTCAGGAGCAGGTATACCGATGTCTCCTGGTAAAACACCTTCCAAGTGCCGCGATGTCATAAGTACAAAAGTGAAAAGTCCGGGGCGTCTCCATATCCAGCTGATGAGAGAATAGCAGAGAAATGATTAATCAAATCCTTTCCTGGATTCCATCGTCTTTGCTGATTGCAGCTCCAGGATATGAAAGCGCTGGATCTCTAATAAAACGCAGTCACTACCTGCCCCGTACTCGTAAAGCTCCACAGCAAATTTTTGGCCATGGGATGCTTATATACATATGGTATATATAGGTATATTTACATACACTATACACCTGCATTCTGGACACATTGTATGGATATTGTTCCACTATAGAGATGAGAGCATTTGCTGAGTTATAACTTTGACCTGAGGTTAGCATTCTCAATAATCAGAACCTCCCACTCCCTTCTCCAAGACTTTACACGTGCTGCGCCAATTCTTTGGAATGCACTTCCCAGGTCAATACGATTAGTCCCCAATCCCCACAATTTTAAGCGTGCCCTGAAAACGCATTTATTCAGACTGGCCTATCGCCTCAACACATTAACCTAATCTATCCCTGTGTGGCACAGACAAAAGTTTTACCATAACCAGGTTCCCCGCATCATGTTCCCACATGCTTTATGCATCCATTAGCCCTCTGTGTCTGTACTGTTACACACTTAACATTATGGCTGGCCCATACAATCAGAGCAACTGTTACCACCCACCTTTCGTGTCTACCTCTTTCCTCATAGACTGTAAGCTTGCGAGCAGGGCCCTCATTCCTCTTGGTATCTGTTATGATCTATGTGATTATTGTTATGCTGTAATGTCTATTGTCTGTACAAATCCCCTCTGAAATGTAAAGTGCTGCGGAATATGTCGGCGCTATAGGAATAAAATTTATTATTACAGGTAGAATTTGGCAAAATTAGATTCAAAGTAAAGTTGTGCGATGCTAATTGCATGTCCCTTTCAGGCAACAGACACGAAGTTTAATGAACAGATGTCTAATAATAATAATAAAAATAATAGTAATGATACCCACCTCGCGGCTCACATTCCCATCGCCACCACCACTGCCACCTTCCCACCTCTTCTTTCCGCTTTCCCTATCACACGTCGGACCTTTTGGCGGAGGCCGGATGGCTCGGGGCATCAGACGATGGGCTACAGCAGCAGCACAGATGAGCAGGAAGGTGACGATTCAGTTTTTTCGAACCATTTATCGGTCCTCTACAATTCATCAAAATTATGACCATCACGGCCGCCATTTTGATGAATTAGCAAAAGCAAATTGATAAAAATTTGGATTCAAGGGAATCCGAGTTTCTGGAAAAATTTGAGGCAAATTCAATTTACCTTGAATAAATTCTCTCAGCTCTATTAGCCAAGCCAAGCTGTGAGGTTCCTTACAGACGAGATCAAAGTGTGTGAGCCCATCTGCCAACAAGGGAGTGTAGAAATTCATCTCAACCAACACAGAAAGTCTACAACCATGAAAACTGATCGTACAAAGGAGAAAAAGTCTAAAGAATTATGTGTGTGCTAAAAGAATGAAGCTCCCCCCACCATTCCTGGGCGTTATTCACACCTTCCTTGAGTTTATCTTCCTCCATGTGTGAATCTTACAGTGTTAGTGATTGGGGCCCTTATATCCACCCTCATGTGTGAATCTTACAGTGTTAGTGATCGTGGCCCTTACATCCACCCCCTTGTGTGTATCTTACATTATGGGTGATCGTGGCCCTTATATCCACCTCCATGTGTGTATCTTACATTATGGGTGATCGTGGCCCTTATATCCACCCCCATGTGTGTATCTGACATTATGGGTGATTGTGGCCCTTATATCCACCCCCATGTGTGTATCTGACATTATGGGTGATTGTGGCCCTTATATCCACCCCCTTGTGTGTATCTTACATTATGGGTGATTGTGGCCCTTATATCCACCCCCATGTGTGTATCTGACATTATGGGGATCGTGGCCCTTATATCCACCCCCATGTGTGTATCTTACATTATGGGTGATTGTGGCCCTTATATCCACCCCCATGTGTGTATCTGACATTATGGGGATCGTGGCCCTTATATCCACCCCCATGTGTGTATCTTACATTATGGGTGATTGTGGCCCTTATATCCACCCCCTTGTGTGTATCTTACATTATGGGTGATCGTGGCCCTTACATCCACCCCCTTGTGTGTATCTTACATTATGGGTGATCGTGGCCCTTACATCCACCCCCTTGTGTGTATCTTACATTATGGGTGATCGTGGCCCTTATATCCACCCCCATGTGTGTATCTGACATTATGGGGATCGTGGCCCTTATATCCACCCCCATGTGTGTATCTTACATTATGGGTGATCGTGGCCCTTATATCCACCCCCATGTGTGTATCTGACATTATGGGGATCGTGGCCCTTATATCCACCCCCATGTGTATCTTACATTATGGGTGATTGTGGCCCTTATATCCACCCCCATGTGTCTATCTTATATTGCAGGTGATTGGGGCCCTTATATCCACCATGTGTGTATCTTACATTATGGGGATCGTGGCCCTTATATCCCCGACAAGTGTGTATCTTAGACTGTGGAGACCTGTGTGTCGTAACCAGTGCCTTCCTCCCCTCCCTCCAATCCCGTAATAAAACACAGACAATCCTAGGTGGGTTGAACAGGTCGGTCACAGTTTATTAATTACATAGACAGTGAAAGGCAATTACACTTCGTAATGGGCGGCTCGCACCAAGATCATGTCCGCATTCGACAGGCAAGTTGGCCCAACGAGTGGTTGCGAACCTTTGCCCTCCTCCTCTTCTATCACCACGGAGGACCCTGTGTATAACCTACATGGGACTCCGACCCCCACCCATCAGTGTTAGGGCCTGTTCTACCCCATCCAGTAAATTAGACAGAAAATATCGAGGCCAATGTCCGTCAGGTGAACTTCATTCCGGTCTTAATAGTCTTGTGTTATCCCGTTGCAGATGGTGGTGACAAATTTTCCCATCCGGGCGTTGAATTTCTTCCTTGTGCGCTCTATGGCTTTTTTATCTCTTGCGCCTCGCCAGACAGTCCGTGGTATCATCTCTGACCACACCAGTATCATATTTGTCAATAAACAGGGGAGTCATTCTATATCCGTTGTCATCCATTTATACAGGTCCGCCACCTTTTGCTTGCCAAGATCATTGCCACCCGCATGTACCACCATTATCACCGGGCACTTTGCCCTCCTTGAAATGTCAACCATCTCTTTGAACACCTGCTTCCATTGGAGGCCTCTGATACCCCTCCAGTTAACCTCTAGGCCCGGGAGGTAAAAATTCCTTCCTCCAGGACGCAGTTTGGCCCTTTTTTCTGCCCAATAGACATAGGAATGTCCTACAACCCAAACTTCAACTCCTGCAAGAGATAACATATGTTAATTCAGCAAATCAGGTCTTATGTATCTGGCGAAGCATGCGGATTTCCAACGCCCCATTCTCTGCACCTCGGCCTCTGACACTCCTGCCCTAGCTGCTTCTGTGGCTGCCCCGATACGGAACAAATGTGTCCCGTACTCTTTTGGATTTGCGCCGGTTTTCTCCAAGCATAGCTTAAAAATTTCTTGGAATTGGTACTTTGTCAGAGGGGACCCGTCTGTATGAGTGACGAAAAATCTACTTGCGTGCTTTATTACGGCGTATCTTTCGACGATCTTTAGCGGGCAAACAGGGCCATTTGATGCGTTAACCATAACCCATGGGCCCCTACCAGTGGGATCGCACTTGGATTTCCTCACCCGAATGCGCATAACGTCGCTGCATATAACTATGTCCTCATTAATTAGGCCACCTTCCGATGCGTTTTTTGACCGTGGCAATTCGCTGATGCGCAGTGCTCCAAAAAAGGTGATTGCAAAGGCTGCAGCTATGAGGACCGCCTCGTATTGCGATGTGCAGACTGATGGGGATATGGAAATAATGTCATGCAATAATATCAGTGATATGGGGCGGCGGCATTCTTGGCTCGGTTGAAGCCTTTTCCATCCTTTAATGGCTTGCTTAATGAAAAAATACTTTGTTACATCCGCCCATCCCATTAATTGAAAGAAAAAGGCTAACCCCGATAATCTCCATTGCGCCGACGTCCCCGACACCCGCTTTCCTTCAGCCGTACTAGAAACTCCGCCGTCACTGAGCCTCGTGTACGGTCACATTTATCAACTGGCCTGCCCTGAATTAAAGAGCACCACTCCTCCCAAGCCTTACCATAGACCTGCCAGGTAGCCGGCGACACGGAGGCACGGATTAGGGGCATCAGTGATTGGCCACTATGTCCCACAGATATAGTGGACACTGAATACCCAGTGTTTGCGTGTTGGGATGCTGGATTCTGAAAGCCTGCCAATTGGAAAATAACAATGCGTTAATCATATTGTCGTCTACTTCCGCCACAATGGTGGCTCTGCACCAAATATTGTTTTGTAGGCATAGCAGCGCTAACCGACATAATAGAGCAAGTATGGGCAGGGATGAAGATGACATGTGGTTTAGACACCTTGCTGCTTTCGTATTTTTTGTTTGGAAATGAATGTTGCTATTTTTCAACTGATTAGCCCATATTTCCACAGCTGCCACTATTGCAAATATCTCCCCTAGGGCTGGGTCGCGACCCCAGCTTGATGTGGTCCATAGCTCCGGCCAGTCGTTTTTGCACCTCTTTTTTGCTCCACCCTATTGCCAGCCCCAAGTCCTTGCTTGCAGTCTCTCTAGCCATAACACATGTGTGACCGTTGTACGATTGCAGGAACGTCAGCCATACTAGTAAATCTGCTTTTAACGCGAGAGTGAGCCTAATTCTATGGCCGGGCTGAGAAGCGCCCTTAGTTGCCAATGATAATCTGCGCGAGAAAGCCCTGCCGACCGGCATTACGTGGCAGGCGAACGTCAGTAGACCCAATGATGCCTGCATTTGCTGGAGTGTTACCTTGTTAACTTTGCAGAAGCCTTCAAGCATCTGCTGTGTTTTTTGTATTTTATCCACAGGTAAGCGGAAAACCATCAGATCGGTATCTATCTCGATGCCTAAAAAGGGCAAAATATTGCATGGTCCTTCTGTTTTTTCGGGCGACAATGGTACACCGAATTGCTGTGAGATAGTTTTGAATTTCTCTAGTAGGTAGGAGCAGAGATTAGAATTTCTTGGTCCGACGAACAAAAAAATCGTCGAGGTAGTGAATTAGGGATTTGCTGAATGTTTCATACCGAACTACCCAATCCAAAAAGGTACTAAATAATTCAAAATAGTGACAAGAGTTGGAACATCCCATTGGTGAGCACATATCAAAATAATAGTGCTGGTCCACTTTGCATCCCAGTAGGTGGTAACATTCGGGGTGCACCGGTAGTAACCGGAATGCCAATTCTATGTCAGATTTAGCCAGCAGGGCGCCGGGCCCGGCTGCCCGGACAAGGTCTACCGCCTTATCGAAGGACGCGTATGTGACAGACGCTTCTTCTGGGGAGATGGTGTCATTAACAGATTCACCCTTTGGATGAGATAAATGATGGATCAGGCGGTATTTACCGGGTTCCATTTTTGGGATAATTCCTAACGGCGATATTCTGATATTTTTGAAGGGCAGTGACAGAAAGGGGCCTGCCATTCTACCTAATTCCGCCTCTTTTTGTATTTTTTGTCTTAGGATTTCAGGGAATTCACGAGCAGATTTTAAGTTCTCGGATACGGTTGGCGTTCTTGTAAACTTGAAAGGGATAAAAAAGCCGTCCGTAAAACCTGACAGTAGTAGCTGGGCCGCTTTTTTATTGGGGTAGAGATCTAGCCAGGGGGCCATCGCGTTTACGCTCACTAGGGTTCTGCCTTGCAGGCGCTTTGTATGGCTTTCGAGTGCACCGTGATGCTGGATGCCCCACCCCGCAAGCTGAGCAATCGTGTCTGAATTTGCATAGCACGTGGAAACTGCATTTTCCCTCGTTAAACAGCCAGCAGGCCCCGGGTTTTCGTATGACCACTGAGTTTTGACCTGCGGCTGTGGAGTAATTAGTGGTCGTAACTGAAAAGGGGGGCTGCTTCTGCGATAGCATGAGACGCAGCCACACGTCTGTCGCTGTAACTCCCCAGCCTAGATCGGGCTGTAGGGCCAGCCGCCTGCGGAACTCCTCGTCATACCGACGCCAGGCTGATCCACCGTGCAATTTGTATGAACTATATATTGTGTCTTGATATATAAATAATTCGGAGCAGCGTTCCGGATGCTTCTGGCCCATAATACAGCTCAATACTGCGAAGGCCTGAAGCCAATTGTTCATAGTTAATGCTATTTTTGGTCTATTCCTATCATATCCCCGTTCGTTAGTTTTATCCACCGTTTGTTGGTCAGTCGATAACAGCGACCATATGTCAACATAATCATTGTTCCAGATTTTTTGCCTAGTCTCCTGATCTATGTGAGCGCCTAGCGGGCTGATCCTGCAGAAGAAGGCGTCTTTGTGTAAACTCTCTGATTGTGTAGTTGTAGTGTTCGCCACTGAGTCGCTCGGATGCGATAGGTGTAGAATTAGGTCCTTTATCGCTGAGGTTAGCTCCTTCTCTTTTATGTTACCCCCATAGTGTAATAGTTCACCACCAGTTTTTGAACACTCACCGCTGCGTGATTCTGGAGGAGTAAACACCGATCCTGGAGGAACCACGGCTCCCGCTGATGTTGACGGGGTGATGTCACAGGATGGGGAAACTCTGGCACCCGCTATAGCGGTGGACTGGTCAATGTGTTGTCTGGAAACCAGGGAAGCTTGAGAAGCACATACCTGGTTGTTAGCCAATGATGGAGCGCATGACGGACTGTCGTGCGCTTGAGGCTGATTACAACCATGTGATGGCGGAATTACGGCTCTTTCTCATGCGACTGCATGGTAGCTGTTATGGCTGAAAGCCGTGGTGGACGGTTCTCCCCATCTGATAGCCCTGGAGGGTGCGGCCCTCTCCTATGGGAATTGCAACTGCGTCGGTAACGGGAGGGGCGTTTAGAGGGGTAGAGGGAATGGTGACTGGGGCTGCTGGAGGTAGATTGGGAGGACGTGTGGCGTCTACGCCTGCGTCCGCCATTACTATGTTGTGTCTCGGAGGGGGCTATATCAATTGCAGGCGGGGGGTTAGTGGCCGTAGAGGGTCCCGTCCTGCTACTTAGTAAGGGGGAGGTTAAGGTGTTAATGGACTCAGTGCTGGGATATGGCGGGGCAGGGGTTAATGCAACATCTTTATTAGGTACTTGGGCTGTGGGGGGAGGTGTAAATGTCAGTATGCTAGGTGCCACTAGTGAAATGTTACATTCATCTATATTTTGCAGTTGCGGAGCGCTCTGGTTGGACCGAACAGGGCGCTCCCCCGCTGCTGCATTATGTGTCCTGCAGGTCCCTCTGTACCCCTGAGCCGGCATAGAGGCTGCGCCTGCCAGGGGTAGCATGGAGACCTGGCCAGGACTTCTCTGATGCTGCGGAGACTGGAAGTGATGTAACGGAGTGGACGGGGTTTGGCACTGTGACGCTTGGCAGTGGGCGGAGCAAGTCGGAGCTTGGGATCGACGCTTCCCGGCCTGCTTCCGGGGGCACACAGCGTGGTGGAGGCCACATCCCGACCTGCAGGCGCTCCGGATGCTGGGGGTGCCGCCTGGACCTGCGGCTTCCCGGCGCTGGGGCAGAACCACCCCGCACCGCGGTTTGCGCCGGGGGGGCGGCTTCATGCAGAGAGGGGGGGCCTGGACAGGAAGACCCGGGTGAGTGTACGGCACGGGGGTGGAGGTGCGAGGAACAGGGACCCTATCAGGGGAGGATGGCACCGGCGCTGGGCTCGGGCTGCTAAACGCCGTGCCGGGGCTACATGCGGTGCCATTGGTGTAGAGCAGGGGGGAGTACTGGGGAGGCAGGCTGCGTTACTGTGGCAGGGGTAGGCATTGGGAAAGGGACGGCAGAGAGCCCAGGGAGGTGAGCGCTAATGCTGCTAATAAAAGCTTGGGTCCATTGTTCCTGTGCTGCTCTCTGCCGTAGGGCCTCAAACCAATCGTCAGACATGCTGGTAGGACAATAGCACGATAGCTTCCAGGTGTCCGCCGGGAGGGAAAGAGGGAGTTAATGGCACGGACACCTGGCTTTAACCCCTGTAGGTGTGGCCGTAGGACCCTTCCCCTTTAAGAACCATTGGCCGGCAGGGTCATCCCAATTAGTGCATCACCAAGGGGATTGGTGTATTTTATTTTTGCTGTTATATGGTCTCCACAGTCAGAGGCGCAATCCTTATACAGTTCTGCGCCTGCCATGTTGCAGGTGATTGTGGCCCTTATATCCACCCCCATGTGTGTATCTTATATTATGGGGATCGTGGCCCTTATATCCACCCCCATGTTTGGAACAGGGCGTTGGATCTTCAGGTCATTCAGTTACGAATGTGTTACGTGTAGGGTGATTATTTTTACATTATATGTTTGTCAAAACTTAGGTCCAAAAAAAAGGAGACAGATATTGAAGGAGTGATACCTTTTAACCAGAGTTAGCCAATAAAGGTATCACTCCCTGAATACCTTTCTCCTTTTTTTGGGACCTAAGTATTTACATTGATTTTTCTGGCTAACACGGTACCACAATATTATTTTGTATTGTACATCGTACATTAAATCTTATAATGTACATCTTTGGTTACATTTTCCCTTTACAGTATCATAACCTTTCCCATCTATATTTTAGCTACTTTTTATTAGTTATTTTTATTACCCTTTTTCATTCTACTATTACTATAATGTGAATCTACGTCTATTCCCGTGCCCCCTACGTCCACCGCCACCAGTATATCCCAGCACTGGTGCCAGCTCTGTTCTAGTCGGAGCAGGATCGGAGCTTGTTCGCTCTACACCTCTATTATCCCCATTTCTCTATCGCCCCTTACTTATCTTCTGAGGTATCTTTTGCATTCTTTGCTTCTCCTATTATTCTCTGATCGCAGTCACTCTTTTCTCTCTGCTCTCCGTTCCCTCTGCTTCTGTCTCTGAACCTTCTCTGTTCTCTTGTTTGTGTGTGGCTTCTCTTCTCTGACTCATGTTGGCTTTCCTGGGAGCGTCCTCATCACCACAGCCACAAACCTATGTGCAGACACAGTCTAGTTTCCTCTCCTCTAATCTGTACTCACTTATTAACAGTCTAGTTTTCCCAGGGCTGCCACCAGGAATTTCAGGGCCCCATGAAGGCAACATTTTCGAGCCCCCTTGAGACTCTGCCCGGGCTCCACCCCCTTCAACTTTCCACAGTCCCACCACCCACGCTTGGAAAAACTCCACTACTGCCCCACATCCTCAACAATCACCCATTACCATCGAACACCAGATCACATACATAGCCAGCAGCTTTTGTTTTGGCTACAAGATTTTTTAAGCCGCCACCAAAACACGACACGACACTCTCTTGGCCGGGCCCTACTTTACTCTTATCTATTAAACATTTCTTAAAATATCCAATACTCTTTTTAGGTATATTTTTTATTTATTTTTCTTTAAGGGAATGTGTCACATACATTTTTTCGAATGACCAAAAATATCACATACTAGGAACAAATATCCAAAAAACCCCTGTTTGGGAGAGAAGGACAGACAATTCGCGGCGCCCTAAGTGCGTAAACACAATATTGTAGTCTTTAAAGGGTGCACAATTTTATGCACTCACCTGATAGAAGACTAATATAGCTTTGGATTATGTATCCTCAAAAATCCTTCCTTTTGGGATACTTCTAAGAAGACAGGGCTTGCAGCTTGCCTCGGGTGGATCCAAGTGAAAGAGCCAGGTTCAGGCTCAAACAGGATGAATAAATCAAGAAAGGCACATCCAGCCCATAAACGGCAGCGCTTCCCAGGACTCACATCCAAAGATGATATTCCATATTTTTTTATTTCATAGGTTAAAAAAGAGATACAACGCGTTTCGGATACAGTGTATATCCTTCATCAGGTATCATAAAAACACAGTACAAATCCTAATAGTATAAAATTCAGTTACACTTGTATATAGCAGCAACCTTTTATCCCAGTCTCAGAAACTTGATTTAGGGTGTGGACCAAGTTCAGGAACACAGTTCAGGAACACACCCACTGATTGATCCAACCTTGACAACATGGATGCAAGACAGAAAAGAAAAAAAAAAAAACCCAAAAGGAAAAAAAACCCAGAGAGAAAAAAAAAAAGCAACGTTCAAACTCTCTCTATGATATCATTCAATCCATTTGGATATAATGTTCCCAGACGATATATCCAAAACGTTTCTTTCCGGTTTAAAAGAGCATTCCTATTTGCAACACCAGAGGGGATCTGCTCCACCGGAGTTACTTTTATGTTAAAAATGTTGTTATGTTTAATTAGTAGATGCCTTGAGAGACTATGTTTTAAAAAGCCGTTTTTTGCTCTATTTCTGTGACCATTAATGCGGGACCGCAGTGTCTGCACAGTGCGTCCCGCATATTGCAAACCGCAACTGCATGTGATGACAACAACAAAATCACTGCTACAGCTGAGTCTTTGTGAAATCTCAAGGACCTCACCAGTACTATTACATTTGATGGTTTTAGCCCCGTGATCTAGGATCCCACAGGTACAACATTTTTTAGAGGTGCATTTAAAAACTCCGGTTCCTTGAGAAACACCACATAAAATTTGATCCGTACTTTTTTTTTTATAGTTTTTTCCTTTTGAATCCAACTGTTTTTTTAATTTACTGGGGGCCACCAAATTTTTCAAAGTTTTCCCCCTTCTATATGTAATCCCTGGTTTATCAGGGAGATGTTTTCCCAAAACAGGGTCACGCTTCAAGATATACCAATATTTTGAAAGCACAGTTCTTATTACTTTATTTCCCCTATTGAATGTGGTCACAAAATTCAATTTCCAGCGATCATCACTTTTTTCTTTACCAATGGTCAAATTATCCCCCTTCCTATTTTTTCCTTTTAAACATTCCTCCTGTGTTTTTACTTTGTTATCCCTATATGCACTAATTATCAAGTTTTTTGGGTATCTTTTTTCCTTAAATTTTCTTTTTAGAATTTTAGACTGAGCTACATAATCAGATTCTCTCGTACAATTCTTTCTTATACGAAAAAATTGGCTGTGGGGTATATTAACCTTCCACTTCTTGTAATGTGCACTGTTAAAATCTAAAAAGCCGTTTGAATCCACCTTTTTGAAGTGGGTTTTTGTAATAATTTTTTTCCCACTATGGCTGATCTCTAGATCAAGAAACACCATTTTTTCTTTATTAATTTGTGATGTAAAGGTAATCCCCCAGGTGTTATTATTGATCTCCTTTATTAACTGTACCGCTTAGGCTAGTTTCACACTAGCGCTTTTGAGCGCAGCGACGGCCTGCGCACGGCCGCCGCTAAGCCCCGCCCCCTGCCGCGCCTCAGCCGGTAGCTCCGCCTACCGGCGCATGACGCTGCATGCGTCCTGCGTCCCCTATCTTTATCACTGGGGCCGTGCACAGTATGCGTTTGGCGGCGCATGCGTCCTTTTGACGGTGTGCCGACCTGCGCCAAACGCAACCTGCTGCAGTTTTTTTGCGCATCGTCAAAAAGGCGCATGCGCCGCCAAACGCATACTGCGCACGGCCTGCGCCCCCAGTGATAAAGATAGGGGACGCAGGACGCATGCAGCGTCATGCGCCGGTAGGCGGAGCTACCGGCTGAGGCGCGGCAGGGGGCGGGGCTTAGCGGCGGCCGTGCGCAGGCCGTCGCTGCGCTCAAAAGCGCTAGTGTGAAACTAGCCTTAGTCCTGGGAAGCGCTGCCATTTATGGGCTGGATGTGTTTTTCTTGATTTACTCATCCTGTGTAAGCCTGAACCTGGCTCTTTCACTTGGATCCACCCGAGGCAAGCTGCAAGCCCTGTCTTCTGAGAAGTATCCCAAAAGGAAGGATTTTTGAGGATACATAATCCAAAGCTATATTAGTCTTCTATCAGGTGAGTGCATAAAATTGTGCACCCTTTAAAGACTACAATATTGTGTTTACGCACTTAGGGCGCCGCGAATTGTCTGTTCTTCTCTCCCAAACAGGGTTTTTTTTGCCTATTGTTACCGAAAGGAGCTCTTCCTAATCGGTTGAAGACAGACACCCCAGATAGCAAAGGGGAGCGAGCAGCCTGGAGTGAGAATGGAGTATTATAATAGCAGAATTGAGAGGAGAAAGGAGCTGTTATCATCCATTAAGAACATGACTAATATAAGGTTGGATAATTCCTGCACTGAACCTGTGATTGATATTGGGACTAAAAGGACCATCACTGGTCTTTTTTTGGACTTTGAAAAACATATGAAGATTAGTGTTGAGCATTCCGATACCGCAAGTATCGGGTATCGGCCGATACTTGCTGTATCGGAATTCCGATACCGACTTCCGATATTTTTTCAATATCGGAATTCGGCATCGGAATCGGAAGTTCAAAGTTGATTGACAGACTGACGTCATCATGATGCGCGGTGTGTGCGCATCATGATGCGCCGTCATTTCGGGCCTTCCGGGGGTCTCTGCCGGCCTGCCGGGGGGCTGTGTGGACTGCCCGGGGTCTGTACCGGCCTGCCGGGGGGCTGTGCCGGCCTGCCGGTGGTCTGTGCACCCTGTGGGGGTCTGTACCGGCCTGCCGGGGGGCTGTGCCGGCCTGCCGGTGGTCTGTGCACCCTGTGGGGGTCTGTACCGGCCTGCTGGGGGGCTGTGCCGGTCTGCCGGTGGTCTGTGCACCCTGTGGGGGTCTGTACCGGCCTGCCGGGGGGCTGTGCCGGCCTGCCGGGGGGCTGTGCTGATGTCCGGGGGTCTGTGCAAGCATCGTCCGATGGGACTACAAGTCCCATCTCGCGATGCCTGCTACCATGACAGTGATTGACACATTAGCCAATGATGGGACAGTAGTAGTCCCATCATCCGGCTAATGTGTTAAATGTTAAAAAAAAAAAAAAATACTACATACATACTACATGCATGCTACATACATACTACATGCTACATACATACTACATATATACTACATACATACTACATGCATGCTACATACATACTACATGCATGCTACATACATACTACATGCTACATACATACTACATGCATGCTACATACATACTACATGCTACATACATACTACATATATACTACATACATACTACATACATGCTACATACATACTGCATGCTACATACATACTACATACATACTACATACATACTACATGCATGCTACATACATACTACATGCATGCTACATACATACTACATGCATGCTACATGCATGCTACATACATACTACATGCTACATACATACCACATACATACTACATACATACTACATATATACTACATGCATGCTACATACATACTACATGCTACATACATACCACATACATACTACATACATGCTACATACTACATGCATGCTACATACATACTACATATATACTACATGCATGCTACATACATACTACATGCATGCTACATACATACTACATGCATGCTACATGCATGCTACATACATACTACATGCTACATACATACCACATACATACTACATACATACTACATACTACATATATACTACATGCATGCTACATACATACTACATGCTACATACATACCACATACATACTACATACATGCTACATACTACATACATACTACATGCATGCTACATACATACTACATGCATGCTACATACATACTACATGCCACATACATACCACATACATACTACATACATACTACATACATACTACATGCTACATACATACTACATATATACTACATGCATGCTACATACATACTACATGCTACATACATACCACATACATACTACATACATGCTACATACATACTACATATATACTACATGCATGCTACATACATACTACATATATACTACATGCATGCTACATACATACTACATACATACTACATACATACTACATGCTACATACATACCACATATATACTACATACATACAATACATTCATACAATACATACATAGACATACAGTACATATAACATAGAGTAACATACTTACCAATACTTGTCACATTGTTCCCCGAAGCCATTGTCTTTTCCGGAATAAATATTAACATAACAAACCACAAAAATACTCACCCACGATCCGAAGCAGTCCACGAGTGTGTCCCACGACGATCTTGGGTAGAGAACGGCAGCATCAGCTGTTGCTGCCGTTCTCTACGGGCTGCAGGAATCCAATGACGGAAGGTAGGTATCCTTCCGCACTGTATTCCTCCGCCACTTAAAAAAAAAAAAGTCCCTAGTCTCACTTTATGCCATTGCTGCGTGGGAAATTCCCACACAGCAATGGCATAAAGTGAGACTAGCGACTTTTTTTTTTTTTAAGTGGCGGAGGAATACAGTGCGGAAGGATACCTACCTTCCGTCATTGGATTCCTGCAGCCCGTAGAGAACGGCAGCAACAGCTGATGCTGCCGTTCTCTACCCAAGATCGTCGTGGGACACACTCGTGGACTGCTTCGGATCGTGGGTGAGTATTTTTGTGGTTTGTTATGTTAATATTTATTCCGGAAAAGACAATGGCTTCGGGGAACAATGTGACAAGTATTGGTAAGTATGTTACTCTATGTTATATGTACTGTATGTCT
This sequence comes from Dendrobates tinctorius, assembly GCF_039654945.1. NCBI lineage: Eukaryota > Metazoa > Chordata > Amphibia > Anura > Dendrobatidae > Dendrobates > Dendrobates tinctorius. The sequence goes on from NW_027361824.1 coordinate 646,476, forward strand.
ATGTATGTATTGTATGAATGTATTGTATGTATGTAGTATATATGTGGTATGTATGTAGCATGTAGTATGTATGTAGTATGTATGTAGCATGCATGTAGCATGCAGTATGTATGTAGCATGCATGTAGTATATATGTAGTATGTATGTGGTATGTATGTAGCATGTAGTATGTATGTAGCATGCATGTAGTATGTATGTAGCATGCATGTAGTATGTATGTAGCATGCATGTAGCATGTAGTATGTAGCATGCATGTAGTATATATGTAGTATGTATGTAGTATATATGTAGTATGTATGTAGCATGTAGTATGTATGTAGCATGCATGTAGTATATATGTAGTATGTATGTAGCATGTAGTATGTATGTAGCATACATGTAGTATATATGTAGTATGTAGCATGTAGTATGTATGTAGCATGCATGTAGTATATATGTAGTATGTAGCATGTAGTATGTATGTAGCATGCATGTAGTATATATGTGTTATGTATGTAGCATGTAGCATGCATGTAGCATGCATGTAGTATGTATGTAGTATATATGTGGTATGTATGTAGCATGCAGTATGTATGTAGCATGCATGTAGTATATATGTAGTATGTATGTTGCATGGAGTATGAATGTAGCATGTATGTAGTATGTAGTATGAATGTAGCATGTATGTAGTATGCATGTTGTATGTATGTAGCATGTAATTTTTTTTTTTTTTTTTTTACATTTAACACATTAGCCGGATGATGGGACTACTACTGTCCCATCATTGGCTAATGTGTCAATCACTGTCATGGTAGCAGGCATCGCCCGATGGGACTTGTAGTCCCATCGGACGATGCCTGCACAGCCCCCCGGCAGGCCGGCACAGCCCCCCGGCAGGCCGGCACAGCCCCCCGGAGCCTGCACAGCCCCCCGGCAGGCCGGCACAGCCCCCCGGAGCCTGCACAGCCCCCCGGCAGGCCGGCACAGCCCCCCGGAGCCTGCACAGCCCCCCGGCAGGCCGGCACAGCCCCCCGGCAGGCCGGCACAGCCCCCCGGAGCCTGCACAGACCACCGGCAGGCCGGCACAGACCACCGGAGCCTGCACAGACCCCCTGGCAGGCCGGCACAGCCCCCCGAAAGGCCCGTACAGACCCCAGAGAGGCTGTACAAGGGCAGGAAAGGGTTTTTCTTATTCCGATACCGGAAGTCCCATAGACTTGAATGGGACTTCCGGTATCGGAATCGGCGATACCGATACTTTTTTTAAAGATCGGCCGATACCATCCGATACGATACTTTGAAGTATCGGACGGTATCGCTCAACTCTAATGAAGATGGAAACCGGAGTTTTTAAATGCACCTCTGAAAAATGTTGTACCTGTGGAATCCTAGATCACGGGGCTAAAACCATCAAATGTAATAGTACTGGTGAGGTCTTTGAGATTTCACAAAGACTCAGCTGTAGCAGTGATTTTGTTGTTGTCATCACATGCAGTTGCGGTTTGCAATATGCGGGACGCACTGTGCAGACACTGCGGTCCCGCATTAATGGTCACAGAAACAGAGCAAAAAACGGCTTTTTAAAACATAGTCTCTCAAGGCATCTACTAATTAAACATAACAAAATTTTTAACATAAAAGTAACTCCGGTGGAGCAGATCCCCTCTGGTGTTGCAAATAGGAATGCTCTTTTAAACCGGAAAGAAACGTTTTGGATATATCGTCTGGGAACATTATATCCAAATGGATTGAATGATATCATAGAGAGAGTTTGAACGTTGCTTTTTTTTTTTTTTTCTTTTTCTCTCTCTGTGTTTTTTTTCCTTTTGGGTTTTTTTTTTTTTTTTCTTTTCTGTCTTGCATCCATGTTGTCAAGGTTGGATCAATCAGTGGGTGTGTTCCTGAACTGTGTTCCTGAACTTGGTCCACACCCTAAATCAAGTTTCTGAGACTGGGATAAAAGGTTGCTACTATATATAAGTGTAACTGAATTTTATACTATTAGGATTTGTACTGTGTTTTTATGATACCTGATGAAGGATATATACTGTATCCGAAACGCGTTGTATCTCTTTTTTAACCTATGAAATAAAAAATATGGAATATCATCTTAGGATGTGAGTGCTGGGAAGCACTGCCGTTTATTGGCTGGATGTGTTTTTCTTGATTTAGGAACAAATATCGTCATACAATGGCCAGACCACATATTACTATCAGACAGTGACTGAATAATACCACATACAAGAGACAAATATTGTCACACCATGGCTGGACTACATATTACTACCACATAATGACCAAATGATACCACATACAAATACCGCTATATCATGACCAGACCACATATTACCACCACTGTTGTGAACTCATTTTCTGGTCTACCAGTTGTGAGTTCTCCTTCCGGGCTCCCTCTGGTGGTAACAGGAGGTAGTGAGGTTGATTTAATTAGTAGAGATCTGCCACCTGATGATGAGGATAACGATTGGATCTCTGGAATCTCAGACTGGATTTAAGACAGCCGACGCCCTATTCTGGTGCTGGTGATTCCTACTGGCTTTTCAGATCTTGGTTTTCAGCTCTGTTCCAGTCATCTCAAGCTAAGTGTTTCTGCTAATGTTCACACTTGATTTTGTTGGTCTATTCAGTTTTTTGTGTGGTCAGCCAGCCCCGGCTGGGGCTGTGCTGAATTTCCACTCTTATTTATCTGTATTTGCCAATTTGCTTTTTGTCCCTTATTAGATTGGCCTCTTTTTTGCTCTGTCTCAGAATATTTCAGAGTGCTGATATAGTGGGAGAAGTCTAGTGACTTCAGGGTTAATTTTGTTATCAGAAGTGTTGGACATTATTTTTGTAGGGTTTTTTGGGTAGATTGCAGACAGTATCTTTCCTTTCCTGTCCTTTCTAGTTAGTTTGGGACCCATCGTTTGCTCAGCCTATTTTCCTGCCTGTGTTTGTGTTTTCATCTTGTTTCACCGTCAATACATGTGTGGGGGCTGTCTATTCCTTTTGGGTCTGCTCTGCGGCAGTTAGTTTTCCCCTTTTCTTGCTTTAGGCTTATTTAGTCCTCCGGCTGTGACGAGGCATCTAGATTCATCGTAAGAACGCTCCACGACTGCTGCTAGTTGTGTGGTTAAGTTCAGGGATCTGCAATCTGCATAGTTACCAACCTCTCTGGTTTTCTGTGACTTAGCTTGTTTAGTTTCCCTCCTCGGTGACCCATTCATAACAGAATCACCAGCCATACCGCAGATTCTAGAGTACTCAAAAGCAGGAAAAAATTGTTTAAAAAAAAAAGTGTCAATTTTTTTTTTTTATGTTTTTTTTTCCCCTCTTTTTCTCTGGGGCCGTTGGAGGATTTTTTTTTTTCCTAATGGAGATAAAGCAATTGTCTGATCGTGTGGAGCAGCTCGCTGCTGAAGTGCAGGGAATTTCCACCTACCTCATTCAGTCACATGCTGCTGAACCTAAGATCCCTATTCCTGATGTGTTTTCTGGGGATCGGTCTAAATTTTTGAATTTTAAGAATAATTATAAATTATTTCTTGCCTTGAAGCCTAACTCATCGGGGAGCTCTGCGCAGCAGATTAAAATTGTCATCTCCTTGTTGCGCGGCGATCCCCAGGATTGGGCTTTTTCTCTGACACCTGAGAATCCTATTCTGACTAATGTGAATGCATTTTTTCAAGCCTTGGGGTTGTTGCATGATGAACCTAATGCTGTTGATCAAGCTGAGAGAACCCTGTTGGCATTAAACCAGGGTCAGGATTGTGCAGAGTTATACTGTCAAAAATTCCGAAAGTGTGCGGTCCTTACTACATGGAATGATAGTGCATTGGCAGCTCTCTTTCGGAAGGGTTTATCAGAGACCGTAAAAGATGTTATGGTGGGATTTCCTGTTCCCCCTGGTCTGGATGATTCTATGTCATTAGCCATTCAAGTTGATCGGCGTTTACGTGAACGTAAAACTACACGGGAGGCGCTGCCACCTTTTGAACAAACGTCTGAACCTATGCAATGTGATGGGGTTTTGTCTAGGGCGCAACGTCAGGAGTTTGGAAGGCGTAATAAGCTGTGTTTTTTCTGTGGAGACGCCTCTCATACTATTTCTGTCTGCCCTAAATGAGAGAAACGTTTTGCACACACATTTGCTGTGGGCAGTGTACAACCTAAGTTCCTTTTGGCAATTACTTTGATCTGCTCCTTATCCACGTTTTCCACGAAGGCTTTTGTAGATTCAGGAGCAGCGTTGAATCTGATGGATTTGGACTTTGCTAAACGTTGTGGTTTTTCCATGACGCCTCAGTGGACGCCTATTCCTTTGAGAGGTATTGATGCTACTCCTTTGGCGGTGAATAAACCTCAGCTTTGGACCCAGGTGATAATGCGAGTTGCCCCAGACCACCAAGAAAATTGTAAATTTTTGGTGCTGCATAATTTGCATGATAATATTGTTCTGGGTTTCCCCTGGTTGCAAGCTCATAACCCAGTTTTGGATTGGAAATCTGTGTCTGTGGTGAGTTGGGGTTGTCAGTGTGTTCTTAGGGACGCTCCTGTTTTCTCCACCTCTCCTCAGTTTCTCATGATATTCCTGATTATCTGGCCGATTTTTCTGATGTATTTAGTGAGAGCAAGTCTGCGTCTTTGCCTCCTCATAGGAGTTATGACTGCGCAATTGAGTTGATGCCTGGGTGTAAATTTCCCAAGGGTCGGCTTTTCAACCTTTCAGTATCCAAGCATGATGCTATGCGATCCTATATTAAGGAGTCGTTGGAGAAGGGTCATATTAGACCATCCTCGTCACCTTTAGGTGCTGGGTTTTTTTTGTGGCCAAGAAAGACGGTTCATTAAGACCGTGTATTGATTATCGTTCCCTTAACAAGATGACGGTTAAATATCAGTACCCGTTATCTCTGATGTCTGATTTATTCTCCAGAGTTAAGAGTGCCTGCTGGTTTACTAAGCTTGACCTCAGGGGGGCGTATAATCTTATTCGCATCAAGCACGGGGATAAATGGAAGACGGCGTTTAATACTCCGGAGGGACATTTTGAGTACCTGGTGATGCCTTTTGGGCTCACTAATGCCCCTTCTGTCTTCCAGTCCTTTAAGAATTATATTTTCCGAGAGTTTGTGGATAAGTTTTTGATCATCTATCTGGATGCGATTTTGATCTTTTCTAGTGATTGGGATTCTCATGTGGAACATGTTCGGACTGTGTCCCGGATTTTGAGGGAGAATTCCTTGTTTGTTAAAGGGAAGATGCCATCCAAAAAATTTTTTTTCAGCAATTGAAAAAATGTAAAGAATTAATGTTTACATTTTCTTAAAAAATATTATCATTTGTTTTTAATTTTGCAAAATATGAAAAATAATTTTAAAAAGTTTGGCATTTCCACTTGTTAACACTAGGGGAGCAGCTACTGAAATTTGGCACAAAAACCTAGTGTACAACTAGCTCACATTACTGCCCTGCAGTAATTATGGGCAGAATCTGCTGACATGGGTGTGATGTCACTCCTCTCCTCCCCTTCTGGGTGTTTGCTTAGTTAAAAGAGAGGATGACATCTAGGAACACAGTGAGCGCCATTTTGATGGGGCCTGCAAAGTTACTGACTGTCTTTGCATGCGAAGTCTGGATCAGGACAGGTCATCAATCAGCAGAAATGTTTCCTGGATTTCTGTGGAGCAGACAAGCAGACGGTCCATCCATGTGTATAAAACACAGCGCTCTATGTACAATCCCTGGCACCGAACAGGGGGCCCCCCATAGACCAGCACACTGCTCTCCTAAAATACTCTGTGCTGCTGTCACCCTACTCCTTCCACCATACATCAGGCCCCTGTTGCCTCACTTTCACACATCGCCAGGACAGGATCTGAGGAGAGGAATGGGGTCTTTGGTCACTGAGCATGGCAGGCAGCAAGGATTCTGGAAGCAGGGTGACAGCAGCACAGAGTATTTCAGGAGAGCAGTGTGTTGGTCTATGGGGGGCACAGAGGGAGATATATGGGGGAGGAGCAGGGTGACAGCAGCACAGAGTATTTCAGGAGAGCAGTGTGCTGGTCTATGGGGGCACAGAGGGAGATATATGGGGGAGGAGCAGGGTGACAGCACCACAGAAATCCAGGAAACATTTCTGCTGATTGATGGCCTGTTCTGATCCAGACTTTGCATGCAAAGACCACATTCCCCACCTCAGATCCTGTCCTGGCGATGTGTGAAAGCGAGGCGACAGGCGCAGTCTGGGGTGACGCTGGGAAGCAGGATGGGGGGAAATGTAGCCATTCAGTAGCGATAAAAATGAGACCCCTCTCTTCAGCTGCCTCACCAGCCCTCCCCTGACTGCACCTATTACCCCTGACCCGTGTGCAGGTGCTCAGCCAGAAACACCCTAGAATGGGTCCCCTTTTAGCAGATAATACTGCCATAGTGTTCTCACATAATACCGCCATATACTTCACACATAATACCGCCATATAGGTCATACACAATACCACCATGTAGTTCACACATAAATCCAGCAGGGTGATAGCAGCACAGAGTATTTCAGGAGAGCAGTATCACACTGGATAGGATTAGATACACGGCTCAGCAGTCAGTATCACACGGGATAGGATTAGATACACGGCTCAGCAGTCAGTATCACACGAGAGGATTAGATACACGGCTCAGCAGTCAGCATCACACAGGATAGGATTAGATACACGGATCAGCAGACAGTATCACACAGGAGAGGATTAGATACACGGATCAGCAGACAGTATCACACAGGAGAGGATTAGACACATGGCTCAGCAGTCAGTATCACACAGGATAGGATTAGATACATGGCTCAGCAGTCAGTATCACACAGGAGAGGATTAGATACACGGCTCAGCTGTCAGTATCACACAGGATAGGATTAGATACACGGATCAGCAGACAGTGTCACACAGGAGAGGATTAGATACACAGCTCAGCAATCAGTATCACACAGGTTAGGATTAGATGTCCAGCAGATGGCCAAGTGTTTTGAAACAGCAGGGAGCAGCTCCTCCTATGTTTTGCAAGAGCAGGGGCTGCAGCTGGTCGGGTGTTTTGGAAAGAGCAGCTCGGTCTCCAGGAGCTCGTCCTGGTTCCTCTCCTGCAGCTGGTATGTGCAGAGTGAACATCCAAGCCGTTATGGTGGAACAGTACAGCATCCAGGGCTAGCAATGGAGTGTATGTAGGGTCGGTGGGCCGGGATGGGGGGGGTGAGGGGTGGTCCCTCTTCTTATCGCGCAGAGATGTAACAGAGACAAGATGGAGGCACGTTCTGGGTGCAACAGGTCCAAGTTTATTTTCACTCGCCGTTCGCCTGACGGCCTCAGAAGCACACCGCACTTCCTTCACCTCACGGCCCTCCGTTTCCAGGGCCGCTTCCCACACACTGTACGTTACACTGTGGACGTGTATGCATACACCGTCCCCTCTTCACTCGTCAACGCTCCTGACAGGTCCGTCACTGTGGCCGCCTTAGGCCCGTAAACCAACAGCGCTTCTACTGTTCAGTCGTCGTGTCAAATACGGTGTCTTACACCCAGTGCCTCATCCGTTCTGCGGTTTTTCCTGTCAGGACCACCCCCCCTGACGTTCTCTCTCCTCAGTCCCCCCTGGTCTGGTTCTCCTCAGAGAGCACGAACTGTCATAGTCCTCCTGTCACCTGAGCTCCCCCTGGGGACTGGAACTTTCTGGAACCCTCCTTCAGTATTTATAGCACTCCCGGTCCCCTGTCACTGTAACTCCGCCCCATGACCAACGGTTTCTAAAGCCCTAAGCTGATGTCAAGTCCTTTGCTCACACTCCTCCCTGCCATCTAATGGTCAACCAAAGGTACTGCACGTCCACTACACTTTCCTAGCTGTTTCCCCACTGTAGTAACTGACACCTGTCTAAACTGTACAAACCTATCTTTCTCTATTCTGACACGTCCGTCCGTCCGTCAGGTCACCTTCCCTACACTCTCCCTTCCTTTGTCCATTGTCGTCCTCGACAATCGTCTTCCCTGCCTTTGTCGTTCTGAAGCTTCACCTACACTCTGTTGTCGGACCAGCTGTTGGGCCAAACCCACTACCTGCAGGGGCCGAACCATACTGGGAGCACTATGCTCTGAGCAGCCTACTGCTACTCACCAGCGCGCACGCCACATGACAGTGTCTTTCAAATTGGGCTAGGTACACCCATATTCTCTCTATGGCGTGTACCTTCCCCTACTCTCCCCTACTGTCACCTTTCACTATTCAGTACACCATGATCGAGGTATCACACCTACCAGATCATTACCAGCGCCCGCCTTCCTCCTTCAGGGATGTCCGTGGTGTTGGGGACCTGACCTAGGACGGCTGTCTCTCTCACGTCTTCCAACTCTTTTACCCTTCTTTCAGTTACATGTCATGGTCGGCGTCTCGGTCTCCCAGACCCTCTTCACACATAGACCCCTCTTCAGATCTCACACTTCCCGTTGGTCCCACAGACCTTCCCTTACCCGGACCTGTTGCATTTTACTTTGGCATATTATACATTACACAACTTTATAATAGCACAAGTACCCATTTTTATATATTTTTTTTTCCATTTTCTTTTGCTTCTAAAAACCAACATATAACACGAACATTGCATGTCTTCTTTCCCCCCCTTCCTTGGACACGGACACTACCTCTCTTCTACGTATCCCCGCTCTGTCAGGCTAACAAGTAAACATGGACTATCCTGTAAGAGGAACATAGAAAAACAGAAATAAAAATCACAGATAAACATTTTTTTTTTTAAATCTGACCGCGAACTGTCCTTTTGATCTGCACAACGGTGCAACGAACTCCTGACAGTTCAATCCACCTTCTGGTGGTCACTAGTAAGGGCCCCACAGCTGTGGAACCCCTGGGGAAACCAAGAGTGTCCATCCAAGTCCTTTTCACGGGGTTCGCTTTCCTCAGACTCCGCCAGTACTGCCACCGCGTAATATCCGCGGGGGAAGTATTCCTTATAGTAGGAGACGGAGTCCCCTTCTTTCAGGGCCCGGCCATGACGTATGGAGGCTACATTCACATACACTTTTTGGCCAGACTGGTCACGAATAAAACCGTACCCACTGTCCGTGTTGGTGTACACCAGCCATCCCCGGGATCTTTCCACCGCCATGCCAGCCTTCCCTTTTGAGTGAAGCAGGCTCCATACCTCCCACTCCCGGATCTTCTTCTGTTTTATCACCTCCGCAACCCAAACGGAGGGTGTCGCGCCAGTCCCAGAGTCCGGTGGGCAGGACCTTGCCGAGAAAGGGCGTGGGACAGAGGTGGCCAATGGTTTCTGCGGCCCAGCAGCCGCTGGGGCTGGGTGGCGGGCAGGGACAGCCGGATTTCTCGCAGATTGGGCCACAGGGCCTGACACATAGGCCGCAGCCGGCTCCAACGCCGGCATAGCCGCGGCCGCGGGATAGGCCGCACCCGGAGTTCCAGACGGAGCCGGAGTAGCTGCCGATTCCGGGAATGAGGTCGCTACCGGCAGGGGACACGCAGCAGCGCCTTTTGTAGACAGTCTCTGCACCGGCGACACAGACGTGGTGCCACCGGGCATGATGAATCAGGAATGGTAACGGAGGCCCTGCTCAGCTCAGCGTAAACAGTAAGGGTCTCCTCGGCCAGACTTTCGGATACACAGGGGGCCGCGTTCTGCGGCTGAGTAGCGGGGACTTCTTGCGGAGCCGCTGGCAGATCCGGGGGAACTCTCACCTTCCCCAACGTTGCGGCCTCTGTCACATCTTCCTGCGGCTTCTCCCGCAGTCTCTGTTCTTCACCCCGCCGTCCGGCGGGGCTGGCCTCCAGGCTCAGCGGGTCCGCGGGGAGGCTTCCCAGTGATGTCTTTGGCGGTTGCTCCTGTAGGTTCCGCAGCCACTCTTCTCCGCCTGAGATCTGGAAGACTGTCCATGACTCCCAGCGGGATTCGATCTCCCGACGCCATCGCCACTCCAGGCACCCGAGGCCTCCTGGCACATATTGTTTCCCCCAGGAGTACGTTGGAGGGGGCCCCAGTCCATCCGGAACCATGGCAAACACCCGGACCTCTCTCCTGCGTTGGAGTAATACCGCCATCTTGGGCAGAATCAGCTGCTGCCTTTGTTCCTCTGCAGCAACGCAGATCCGCCACAGCGTCCCAATTTGTAATCCACAGGTCAGTAATTGGTAGTCCACAGGTGTTTATAATCCAAAATAGAGCAGCCCAAGTTTTTCTCAGTCCTTCAGACACAGGCCTGCCGCAGAAGATAGCGTATTAGCAGCGGCGATCCTGCCGACTACGCCAAATGTAGGGTCGGTAGGCCGGGCTGGGGGGTGGTCTCTCTTCTTACCGTGCAGAGATGTAACAGAGACAAGATGGAGGCACGTTCTGGGTGCAACAGGTCCAAGTTTATTTTCACTCGCTGTCCGCCTGACGGCCTCAGAAGCACACCGCACTTCCTTCACCTCACGGCCCTCCGTTTCCAGGGCCGCTTCCCACACACTGTACGTTACACTGGGGACATGTATGCATACACCGTCCCCTCTTCACTCGTCGACGCTCCTGACAGGTCCGTCACTGTGGCCGCCTTAGGCCCGTAAACCAACAGCGCTTCTACTGTTCAGTCGTCGTGTCAAATACGGTGTCTTACATCCAGTGCCTCATCCCTTCTGCGGTTCCTCCTGTCAGGACCACCCCCCTGACGTTCTCTCTCCTCAGTCCCCCTAGTCTGGTTCTCCTCAGAGAGCACGAACTGTCATAGTCCTCCTGTCACCTGAGCTCCCCCTGGGGACTGGAACTTTCTGGAACCCTCCCTCAGTATTTATAGCACTCCCGGTCCCCTGTCACTGTAACTCCACCCCCCATGACCAGCGGTTTCTAAAGCCCTAAGCTGATGTCAAGTCCTTTGCTCACACTCCTCCCTGCCATCTAATGGTCAACCCAAGGTACTGCACGTCCACTACACTTTCCTAGCTGTTTCCCCACTGTAGTAACTGACACCTGTCTAAACTGTACAAACCTATCTTTCTCTATTCTGACACATCCGTCCATCCGTCCGTCCGTCAGGTCACCTTCCCTACATGTAAATGGAGCTAAAAGGAACGCACTGGGGCTCTAATAAGATGGCGCCTGGCCACACCTACAGCTGTGAATTGAGCTGCCCACAGAGGCGTGCCCAGTTCACTCCTGATGCTGCTGCAATGAAAGAGATAGGGGTCGGGAGCCGACTGTTATGTCTTATGCCCAGGGACTGCTGTAAATGAGCATGGAAAGTGTCGTTCAGCAGCCAGCAAGGTAAGATGGCAGCCCCCAGTGGCTGCATTACTACCGTACAAAAAACAAACCATACACACCACTGATTCAAGCTTAGGGGATCTAATCTTTTTATACTATTTTCTTTTTTACATTAAATTATGAAAAAACACGGCACCTTCCCTTTAAGGGATCGAAATGCCTCTTTGGTGTACAGAGGATTTCATTTTTGGGATTTATTTTGTCTCCGTCGACTATTGAAATGGACCCGGCCAAGGTACAGGCCATTTATGAATGGGTTCAGCCTACTTCTTTGAAGGCTTTCCAGAAGTTTTTGGGTTTTGCTAATTTCTATCGTAAATTTTTCTAGTATTGTCAAACCACTGACTGATCTGACCAAGAAGGGAGCTGATGTGCTGAATTGGTCTCCTGAGGCTGTCTCAGCATTTCAGGAGCTTAAGCGGAGATTTACTTCAGCTCCAGTTTTACGGCAACCTGATGTCTCACTTCCATTTCAGGTGGAGGTAGATGCTTCTGAGATTGGTGCAGGAGCTGTTTTGTCCCAAAAAGACCCTGTGACTTCTAAGATGAATCCCTGTGCCTTCTTTTCTCGAAAGTTCTCCCCATCTGAACGCAACTATGACGTGGGGAATCGAGAATTGTTGGCCATGAAATGGGCATTTGAGGAGTGGAGACATTGGTTGGAGGGAGCTAGACATCAAGTTGTGGTCCTCACCGATCACAAGAGTTTGATTTATCTGGAGTCGACCAAACGCTTGAGTCCTAGACAGGCTAGATGGGCCTTGTTTTTCACGCGTTTTAATTTTGTGGTCTCTTTTCTTCCGGGCACTATGAATGTTAAGGCAGACGCCCTTTCTAGGAGTTTCTTTGCTGATTCTCTTAATGTGACCGAGCCTACTACCATCCTAGGTGAGGGGGTAGTTCTTTCTGCCATTTTGCCCGATTTGAGACGCTCCCTGGAGGAATTTCAGGAGGATAAAACTGAGCGTTGCCCTATGGGAAAATTGTATGTTCCTGACCAGTGGAGAAAGAGAGTGATGTCTGAAGCTCATTGCTCCGCATTGGCTGGTCATCCAGGTATTTTTGGTACCAGAGATTTGGTGAGTCGGTCTTTTTGGTGGCCTGCCTTATCTCGTGATGTCAGGAATTTTGTACAGTCCTGTGGGACTTGCTCTCGGTCTAAATCCTGTTCTCGTTCTAGTGGGTTGCTGATGCCCCTGCCGGAGCCCAAGAGGCCATGGACCCATATCTCAATGGATTTTATTTCTGATCTTCCTGTCTCTCAGAGAATGACTGTTATCTGGGTGATTTGTGATAGATTTTTGAAGATGGTCCATCTTGAACCACTCCCAAAGATGCCATCTTCCGCTGAGTTGGTGCCCTTGTTTTTACAACAGGTGGTTCGGTTACATGGGATTCCTGAGAACATTGTGTCGGACAGAGGAGTCCAGTTTGTTTCCAGATTCTGGAAAGCCTTTTGTTCCAATCTGGAAATTCAGTTATCCTTCTCCTCCGCGTTTCATCCCCAGACCAATGGGCAAACTGAGAGAACAAACCAGACCTTGGAGTCTTATTTAAGATGTTTTATATCTGCTGATCAGGATGATTGGGTCTCATTTTTGCCCTTGGCCGAATTCGCGCTGAACAATAGAGCTAGTTCTGCCACTTTGATGTCACCCTTTTTCTGTAATTTTGGCTTTCATCCTCGATTCTCTTCAGGGCAAGTGGAATCTTCGTCCCGCCCAGGTGTGGACACTGTGGTTGAGAGAATGAAGCAGATATGGGACCAAGTGGTGGATAAGTTGTCACTCTCTCAGGAAAAGGCCCAGCGATTTTTCCAACCAGCATAGGACCATTGGTCCCCGGTTTAAAGTGGGTGATATGGTTTGGTTGTCCTCTAAGAATATTCCTATGAAGGTTGCATCTCCAAAATTTAAGCCAAGATTTATTGGACCTTATAAGATTTTGGAGATTCTTAATCCTGTTTCTTTTCGATTGGCTCTTCCAGTTACATTCAAGATCCATAACGTATTTCACAAATCACTGTTGAAGAGGTTTGTTGAGCCAGTAGTTCCTATGGCAGCACCTCCTGACCCTGTATTGGTTAAAGGCAATGTGGAATATGAGGTAGAGAAAATATTGGATTCTCGTTTGGTTACACGGAGACTCCAGTATTTGGTCAAAAGGAAGGGTTATGGCCAGGAGGATAATTCTTGGGTCTCTGCCTCTGATATTCATGCCAATAGATTGGTTCGTGCTTTTCACCGGGCCCATCGTGATCAGCCTGGTGGTGTGGATGAGGGTTTGGTGACCCTTCCTCAAGGGGGGTACTGTTGTGAAATCATTTTCTGGTCTACCAGTTGTGAGTTCTCCTTCCGGGCTCCCTCTGGTGGTAACAGAAGGTAGTGAGGTTAATTTAATAAGTAGAGATCTGCCACCTGATGATGAGGATAACGATTGGATCTCTGGAATCTCAGACTGGATTTAAGACAGCCGACGCCCTATTCTGGTGCTGGTGATTCCTTCTGGCTTTTCAGGTCTTGGTTTTCAGCTCTGTTCCAGTCATCTCAAGCTAAGTGTTTCTGCGAATGTTCACACTTGATTTTGTTGGTCTATTCAGTTTATTTGTGTGGTCAGCCAGCCCCGGCTGGGGCTGTGCTGAATTTCCACTCTTATTTATCTGTATTTGCCAATTTGCTTTTTGTCCCTTATTAGATTGGCCTCTTTTTTGCTCTGTCTCAGAATATTTCAGAGTGCTGATATAGTGAGAGAAGTCTAGTGACTTCAGGGTTAATTTTGTTATCAGAAGTGTTGGACATTATTTTTGTAGGGTTTTTTGGGCAGATTGCAGACAGTGTCTTTCCTTTCCTTTCTAGTTAGTTTGGGCCCCATCATTTGCTCAGCCTATTTTTCTGCCTGTGTTTCTGCCTGTGTTTGTGTTTTCATCTTGTTTCATCGTCAATACATGTGTGGCGGCTGTCTATTTCTTTGGGGTTTGCTCTGGGGCAGTTAGTTTTCCCCTTTTCTTGCTTTAGGCTTATTTAGTCCTCCGGCTGTGACGAGGCATCTAGATTCATCGTAGGAACGCTCCACGGCTGCTGCTAGTTGTGTGGTTAGGATCAGGGGTCTGCAATCTGCATAGTTACCAACCTCTCTGGTTTTCTGTGACTTAGCTTGTTTAGTTTTCCTCCTCGGTGACCCATTCATAACACACCACATAATGATTGAATAATCTCACATACAAGGAACAACTAATTATGCCACACCATGACCAGACCACATATTACCACCACATAGTGACTGAATAATCCCACATACAAGGGACAAATACTGCTAAACCATGACCAGACCATAAATTATCACCACATAATGACTAATCAATACCAAATACAATGACAAATACCGCCAGTCCACCACACTATGACAAAACCACATACTACCACCACATAGTGATGAATAATACCACATGCCAGGAAAAAATACCACTACACAATGGCCAGATCACATATTACCATCACATAGTGACTGAATACTAAAATACTGATCATTAATAAAAAAACACAATGCTATTTATTATAAGAGCCATTATGCACAGGATTTCTGTATATAGTGTACAATGTATTATGTCAGTGTACAGGTAACACAGGGATCACCAGGGACTTTATACCCAGGAGCTCTGTCTATAGTGTCAATGTACAGATAATACAGGGATCACCAGTGACATTATACACAGGAGCTCTGTATATAGTGTCAGTGTACAGGTAATACAGTGATTACCAGTGACATTATACTAAGCAGCTATGTATATAGCGTCAGTGTACAAGTAGTACAGTGATCACCAGTGACATTATACACAGGAGCCCTGTCTCTAGTGTCAGTGTACAGATAATACAGGGATCACCAGTGACATTATACACAGGAGCTCTGTCTATAGTGTCAGTGTTCAGGTAATACAGTGACTCACCAGTGATATTATACACAGGAGCTCTGTATATAGTGTACAGATAATACAGTGATCACCAGTGACATTATACAAAGAAGCTCTGTATATAGTGTCAGTGTACAGGTAATACAGTGATCACCAGTGACATTATACACAGAAGCTCTGTATATAGTGTCAGTGTACAGGTTATACAGTGATCACTGGTGACATTATACACAGGAGCTCTGTGTATAGTGTACAGGTAATACAGGGATCACCAGTGACATTATACACAGAAGCTCTGTATATAGTGTCAGTGTACAGGTTATACAGTGATCACTGGTGACATTATACACAGGAGCTCTGTATATAGTGTATAGTGTACAGGTAATACAGGGATCACCAGTGACATTATACACAGGAGCTCTATATATAGTGTCAGTGTACAGGTTATACAGTGATCACTGGTGACATTATACACAAGAGCTCTGTATATAGTGTACAGGTAATACAGGGATCACCAGTGACATTATACACAGGAGCTCTGTATATAGCGTCAGTGTACAAGTAATACAGAGGTCACCACTGATATTATACACAGGAGCTCTGTATGTAGTGTCAGTGTACAGGTAATACAGTGATCAACGGTGACATTATACATAGGAGCTCTGTATATAGTGTCATTGTACAGGTAATACAGTGATCACAGGTGACATTATACACAGGAGCTCTGTATATAGTGTCAGTGTACAGGTAATACAGTGATCACAGGAGACATTATACAAAGGAGCACTCCATATCTTCACTCCGCAACACGGACAGTGCCACCGCTTTCTACAACGCCACCCTCACATCAGCCATAGACTCAGTCGCGCCCCTCTCATGCATGGCAAAGTGCGACAAACCAATAGGCAACCCTGGCACAACAACCTCACCAAAAATTTCGACAAGCATCCAGGGTCGTGGAGCGGCGTTTGAAGAACACATGCCTACCAGACGACTTCACTGCTTTCAAACAAGCTACACTTGCCTTTAAATCAGCCCTCACCTCTGCTAAACAGACCTATTTCACAAACCTTGTATCTTCATTATCCCACAACCCAAAACAACTGTTCAGCACATTCAACTCTCTCCTCCGCCCACCACTGCCACCTCCAACTCCCCTCATCTCTGCTGAGGACTTTGCCACCTACTTCAAAATCAAGATTGATCAAACAAGGCAAACCTTTACAGTTTCACCACCCCAACTGCTCCACATACCAGACCTCTGCCCTTCCCTAATAACCTCCCTCTCCAACATCACTGAAGGAGAGCTTACTCATCTCCTTTCCAAATTACGCCTCACCACCTGTGCACTTGACCCCATCCCTTCCCACCTGCTCCCCAACCTCATTAACATGATCATTCCAGACCTAACCCAGCTCTTCAACCTATCCCTAACTTCTGGTACCTTCCCCTCTGTCTTCAAACATGCCACCATAACATCCATCCTCAAAAAATCAAACCATGACCCAACTGCTATGCCCAGCTATCGCCCCATATCACTGCTCCCGTTTGCTTCCAAACTCCTTGAACAGCATGTCCATGCTCAACTTTCCTCCCACCTCTCATCTAACTCCCTCCTTGACATCCTGCAATCTGGCTTCCGCCCCCACCACTCCACTGAAACTGCCCTGACCAAAATTACTAATGACTTACATTAGCCAAAGCTAACAGACAGTTCTCCATCCTCCTCTCGACCTATCCTCTGCCTTTGACACAGTTGACCACTGCCTACTGCT
The DNA here is from genome assembly GCF_039654945.1 of Dendrobates tinctorius. Lineage (NCBI taxonomy): Eukaryota > Metazoa > Chordata > Amphibia > Anura > Dendrobatidae > Dendrobates > Dendrobates tinctorius. The sequence continues at coordinate 663,438 of NW_027361824.1, forward strand.
ACAGATTCTTTCTTCCCTTGGCATCAAAGACCTTGCCCTGTTCTGAATTTCCTCATACTTTTCTGACCGCACATTCAGCGTTTTCCACTCCCACACTACCTCCTCATCCCGCCCCCTCTCTGTTGGAGTCCCCCAAGGCTCTGTCCTGGGGCCCCTACTTTTTTCCATCTATACTCTAGGACAACTCAAAGTCCCATGGATTCCAGTAAAACCTGTATGCAGATGACACTCAGATCTACCTCTCTGGCCCAGATGTCACCTCTCTGCTATCCAGAATCCCGGAGTGTCTATCAGCCATATCCTCCTTTTTCACCTCTCACTTCCTAAAACTCAACGTAGACAAAACTGAACTCATTATCTTTCCTCCAGCTCACGGATCTTCCCTACCCAATCTATTATGGTAAACGGCATCACGCTCTCTCCCGCACCTCAAATCCGCTGCCTCGGAGTAACTCTCGACTCTGCCCTGTCCTTCAAACCACACGTCCAATCTCTTGCCAGCTCCTGTCGCCTCCAACTCAAAAAAAATTTCCAGAATCCGTCCCTTCCTCAGTCCTCAATCTACTAAAACTCTTGTACATGCCCTCATCATTTCCCGCCTTGACGACTGCAACACTCTCCTCTGTGGCCTCCCTGCTAACTCTCTTGCACCACTCCAGTCTGTCCTCAATTCTGCTGTCCAACTAATCCACCTCTCTCCTCGCTACTCCCCTGTCTCCCCCCTCTGCAAATCCCTCCATTGGCTCCCAATTCCCCAACGAATCCAGTTCAAACTACTAACACTGACCTACAAAGCCATCCACAACCTTTCCCCTCACAATATCTCTGAACAAATCTCCCAATATCTTCCCTCACGTAATCTTTGATCCTCCCAAGACCTCCTACTCTCCTCCACACTTATTCGTTACTCACACAACCGCCTCAAAGATTTCTCCCGAATATCCCCTATCCTCTGGAATGCCATGTCTCAACACGTCCGATTATCCACCACCCTCGGATCCTTCAAGCGGAACCCGAAAACCCATCTTTTCAGGAAAGCTTACAGCCTGCAATGACCATTCTGCCACCTCACCACCGCCTGAGCTGCCGCCTCATCACCACCAGAGCTGCTGCACCCCTGACCTTCTGTTTCTTCCCCACTATCCTGTAGATTGTAAGTCTGCAAGGACAGGGTCCCTTCCCCTCTGTACCTGCCTGTCTTTGTAAATTTGTTTACTGTTAATGATATCTATGACTTTGTATGTAACCCCTTCTCATGTGCAGCACCATGGAATTAATGGCGCTATATAAATAATAATAATAATAATAATACTGTGAATAGGTAATATAGTAATAACCAGTGACATTGTACTCAGGAGCGCTGTATATAGTGTGAGTGTACAAATAATACAATGATCACCAGTGACATTGTACACAGGAGCTCTGTGTATAGTGTCAGTGTACAGGTAACACACTGAATCACCAGTCCTGTTTCTAGTTGAAGATATTTGTCTTCGCTTTGCTTCTTCATCCAGCACAGACTGCCATTACTCGTTTCTGCAGAAAATAACAGTTATCTACAGCACCTTCCCCAATTTCCCTCAAGTTTCACACTATGCCAGATGAAGAAAAAAGTGACAAGTGTCATCCTGCAGAGTAACATAAACTCCCCTCACACTGAAAACAGTATCCTCAAAAATGAAATACATTACAGCAGTAATAATATCCCTTAATTAGCCTCTACAATAATAATGTCCCACATCCTGCTTCAATGAGTACTCCACTCTGGACCTACATGGCTCCATCCTGCCTCAGGTGTCTCTCATCCTGCCAAAAGTGTCTCTCATCCTGCCCCATATGATCTCTCATCCTGCCAAAAGTGTCTCCCAGCCTGCCCCAGGTGTCCTCATCCTGTCCAAAGTTTCTCCTAGCCTGCCCTACGTGTCATCACCCTGCCCCACGTGTCATCATCCTGCCCCACGTGTCATCATCCTTCCCCATATGATCTTCCATACTGCCCCCCGGTGTCTCCCATCCTGCCTAAGGCGCCATCATCCTGACCCAGGTTTTTCCATCCTGCACATATGATCTCCCATCCTGCCCCAAGTGTCTATCATCCTGCCCCAGGTGTCATCATTTTGCATCATATGATCTCTCATACTGCCGAAGGTGTCTCCCAGCCTGCCCCAGGTGTCATCACCCTGCCCCAAGTGTCATCATCCTTCCCTTTATGATCTTCCATACTGCCCCAGGTGTCTCCCATCCTGCCCCAGGTGTTTACCATTCTGCCCTAGGTTTCATCATTCTGCCCCATATGATCTCCCATACTGCCCCAGATGTCTCCCATCCTGCCCCAAGTGTCTCCTGTCCTGCCCCATGTGTCCTCCTGTCCTGCCCCATGTGTCACTCATTCTGCTTCTGGTGTCATCATCCTGCCCCATATGATCTCCAATTCTGTCCAAGGTATCTCCAAGCCTGCCCCAAGTGTTATGAATGGGTCACCGAGGAGAAAAAAAACAAAACAAGCTAAGTCACAGAAAACCAGAGAGGTTGGTAACTATGCAGATTGCAGATCCCTGATCTTACCACACAACTAGCAGTAGCCGTGGAGCGTGCCTACAATGTTCCTAGACGCCTCGTCACGGCCGGAGGACTAAATAAGCCTAAAGCAAGAAAAGGGAAAACTAACTGCCCCAGAGCAGACCCCAAAGGAATAGATAGCCCCCACACATGTATTGACAAGATGAAGGCACAAACACAGGCAGGAAAATAGGCTGAGTAAATGATGGGGCCCAAACTAACTAGATAGGAAAGGAAAGGCACTGTTTGCAACCTGCAAAAAACCCTACAAAAATCATGTCCAACGCTTCTGATAGCAAAATTAACCCTGAACTCACTACACTTCTTCCACTATATCAGCACTCTGAAATATTCTGAGACAGAGCAAAAAAGAGACCGAACTAGTAAGGGACAAAAAGCCAATTGGCAATATACTGATAAATAAAAGTGGAAATTCAGCACAGCCCCCAGCCGGGGCTGGCTGACCACACAAAAAACTGAATAGACCAACAAAATCAAGTGTGAACATTAGCAGAAAAACTTAGCTTTAGATGATTGGAACAGAGCTGAAAACCAAGAGCTGACAAGCCAGAAGGAATCACCAGCAACTGAATTGGGCGTCAGCTGTCTTAAATCCAATCTGAGAATCCTGAGGTCCGATCGTCATCCTCATTCTCAGGTGGCAGATTTCCACCGATCAAATCAGCCTCACTACCTCCTGTTACCATCAGAGGGAGTCTGGAAGGGGAACTCACAACTGGTGAACCAGAGAATGAACTCACAACACCCAAGTGTCTCCCATTCTGCCTCAAGTGTTTCTCATCCTGCCTCGGGTGTCATCATCCTGTCCCATTTGATCTCCAATCCTGCTCTATGTGTCATCATTCTGCCCCAGGTGTCTCCCATCCTGCCCCATGTGTCTCCCATCCTTCCTCATGCGTTATCATTGTGCCCCATGTGTCTCCCATCCTGTCCCATGTGTCTCCCATCCTGCCCCGGTGTCTCCCATTCTGCCCAATATGATCTCTCATCCTGCCCAAGTGTCTCCCAGTCTGCCCCAGGTGTCACCATCCTGCACAAGGTTTCTCCCACCCTGCCCCAGGTGCCATCATGATTAAGGGTGCTTAGTCACCAGAAACGCGTTGATGTCATTCATCATGTAACTTTTTACGCTGATGCTTTTATCCACCATTGAGCACTTTCTTCAATGAATAACCCCTTAAGCCCCAAGGGTGGTTTGCACGTTCATGACCGGGCCAATTTTTACAATTCTGACCACTGTCCCTTTATGAGGTAAAAACTCTGAAACACTTCCATGGATCCTGGTGATTCTGACATTGTTTTCTTGTGACATATTGTACTTCATGTTAGTGGTAAAATTTCATTCAAATAACTTGCGTTTATTTGTGAAGAAAACAGAAATTTGGCGAAAATTTTGAAAATTTCACAATTTTCCAACTTTGAATTTTTATGCCCTTAAATCACGGAGATACGGCACACAAAAAACTTAATAAGTAACATTTCCCACATGTTTACTTTACATCAGCACAATTTGGGAACCAAAATTTTTTTTTTGTTAGGAAGTTATAAGGGTTAAAAATTGACCAGCGATTTCTCATTTTTGCAACACCATTTTATTTTTACGGACCACATCACATTTGAAGCCACTTTGAGGGGTCTATATAATAGAAAATACCCAAAAGTGACACCATTCTAAAAACTGCACCCCTTAAGGTGCTCAAAACCACATTCAAGAAGTTTATTAACCCTTTAGGTGCGTCACAGGAATTTTTTGAATATTTAAAAAATAATGAGCATTTAACTTTTTTTCACAAAAAAAATACTTCAGGTTCATTTTTTTTTATTTTACCAAGGGTAACAGGAGAAATTGGACTGCAAAATTTATTGTGCAATTTGTCCTGAGTACGCTGATACCTGATATGTGGGGGGGAACCACTGTTTCGGCACATGGCTGAGCTCAGAAGGGAAGGAGCGCCGTTTGACTTTTTCAATGCAAAATTGGCTGGAATTCAGATTGGACGCCATGTCACGTTTGGAGAGCCCCTGATGTACCTAAACAGTGGAAACCCCCCCACAAGTGACCCCATTTTGGAAACTAGACCCCCCACGGAACTTATCTAGATGTGTGCTGAGCACTTCGAACCCCCAAGTGCTTGACAGAAGTTTATAACGCCCGGGCGTGAAAATAAAAAAATCATTTTTTTCCACAAAAATGATATTTTTGCCCCCAATTTTTTATTTTCCTAAGGGTAACAGGAGAAATTGGACCCCAAAAGTTGTTTTGCAATTTGTCCTGAGTAGGCTGATACCCTATATGTGGGGGTAAAACACTGTTTGGGTGCATGGCAGAGCTTGGAAGGGAAGGAGCACCATTTGACTTTTTCAACTCAGAATTGGCTGGAATTGAGATCAGACGCCATGTTGCATTTGGAGAGCCCCTGATGTGCCCAAACAGTGGAAACCCCAATTTTAACTCCAACCCTAACCGCAACACACCCCTAACCCTAATCTCAGCCCTAACCCTATCCCTAGCCTTAGCCCTAACCCTAGCCCTAACCCTAGTCCTAACCCTAGTCCTAGACCTAGCCCTAGCCCTAACCCTAATGGGAAAATGGAAATAAATACATTTTCTTTTAATTTTATTATTTTTCCCTAACTAAGGGGGTGAAAACGGGGGGTTTGATTTACTATTTATGGCGGTTTTTATGTTTGGCAGCTGTCACACGCTAAAAGACGCTTTTTATTGTAAAAATAGTTTTAGCATCACCACATATCGAGAGCTATAATTTTTCCGTATTTTGACCCACCGAGTCATGTGAGGTCTTATTTTTTGCGAGACGAGTTGACGTTTTTATTTCGGGCACGTGACATTTTTTGATCGCTTTTTATTCCGATTTTTGGGACGCAGAATGTACAAAAACCAGCGTTTCATGAATTTCTTTTGGGGGGGTGCGTTTACACCGTTCCACGTGTGATAAAATTGATAAAGCGGTTTTATTCTTCAGGTCAGTACAGTTACAGCGATACCTCATTTAGGTCGTTTTTTTATGTTTTGTCAGTTTTATGCAATGAAAACTATTTTATATAAAAAATAATTATTTTTGCATCACTTTATTCTGCGAGCTATAACTTTTTTATTTTTTCGCTGATGATGCTGTGTGGCAGCTCGTTTTTTGCGGGACAAGATGACGTTTTCAGCGGTACCATGGATATTTATATGCGCCTTTTTAATCGCGTGTTATTGCACTTTTTGTTCGGTGGTATGATAATAAATCATTATTTTTTGCTTCGTTTTTTATTTTTATTTTTTAAGAGGTTCGCTAAAGGGGTTAACTAATGGGACAGTTTTATAGGGCGGGTCGTTACGGACACGGCGATACCAAATATGTGTACTTTTATTGTTTTTTTTTTATTTCCAAAAAATGAATTTGTTGGGGGAATATTTTTTTTTTTTCTAATTTATTTGGCGATTTTTTAAAAATTATTTTAACGCTTTTTTTTTTAACTTTATTACATTGTCCCAGGTGGGACATCACTGTCCTGTGACAGATCGCTGATCTGTCACATCACAGATCACTGTGACAGATGAGCGATCTGTCACAGGCAGTGCAGCAGACTTGGACGGGATAGTACGTCTCATGGCAGAAAGGGGATAAAGAAGTTGTTTTCACTACTTCGTTGAGCTGGATGTTTCATTCTTTTGACTGTTTCACGCCTTGAGACAGCATCTCCGTGCTCCGAACCCTCCAAGATGTCTATTACAGTGAGCTGGACTCTTTTTTGGTCATCATCCTGCCTCAGGAGTCATCATCCTGCCCCAGGTGTCATCATCCTGGCCCATATGATCTCCCATACTGCCCTAGGTGTCGCCCATCCAGCCCCAGGTGTCTCCCATTCTCCCCCAGGTTTCATTATCCTGACCCATATGATCTCTCATACTGCCCAAGGAATCTCCCATCCTGCCCCATGTGTCTCACATTGTGCCTCATGTGTCTCCCATTCTGACCCTGGTGTCATCATCCAGCCCCATCATCCAACCCTTTATGATCTCCCATCTTGCCAAGGTGTCTCCCATTCTGCCCCAACTGTCTCATACCTGCCCCAAGTGTCATCATCCAGTCCCATAAGATCTCTTATCCTGCCTCATGTATCATCAGAGCTTTCTTCTCCACTGTTCTCTGCACTCACTTATCAGCATAGTCTAGTTTTCCTTTCCCAGAGTCTAGTTTTCCATGGACCTGGGGAGAAGGGCGAAAAAAGGCAATTTACATCGTTAACCAAAGACCCTCTGCTACTTTTTAGTTCTGACTGTCCCTTTCCTTTTTTCTGTGGCCAGATAAGGTATTTTTCTTGAACCTCATTACAAATGGCCCTGGGTTGAGGACACCAAGTATTCCTCAAAGGAGCAGCAGACGTCCAGTCATTAACAAATCATTTCCACAGGACTTGTCTCTTCATCGGGTGTCATACATGGCCGCTCACTGGCAGCTGATTTTTTATGTAGTTTGCTTCCAAAACAGGAATGGCGAGTTATAATTCGCAGTGAACTATTGGGGAAATTCATTAGTCATCGTGATATGGGGTTTCTTGTTTCATGTAACACAACTGGGTGAGGCTCCTTTCCTATTTACGTTCATATTTCCTAGCTCAGATGGATCATTTTTGGCTTTGAAATGTCCATTGATCACTCCTGCATGTTAATAATCTGGATAGCAGAGCAAGAAAAGTAAAAAAAGCTGAGTGACAATGTGGTGCCCCTGAGGGTTCAATCGCTACAGAGGTACTGCACCTCCTCCTGAGGTGTAGTACCTTACTACCAAGGTAAGATGGAGGCACCTGACCAAACTCCAGCACCTGCACCCAGCACGGAAACCTTAGAACAGCAGGGCACTCTACTTTATATGACCCCAGCTTGGTTCATGAAGGGTGCTGTGAGGTGGGTGGATCTCAGTTTGGTAGAAAGTGGGAGTACTAAAGGAAGTCAGGATCAGTTCCCCTAAGGGGGATGTGATGAGAGGACATTGATGAGGCAGCTCTCTGTTAGCTGGAGCTGCTGGGAAGGAAAGAGGAAGAAAGCAGTTACCTTGGAGGGAAAGGAACGTGACGTGTGGAGGAGAGCTGGGGACTGGGGCTAGAGCAGAGCCCTTCCCTAAGTTTGAGCGCCAAAGGCCGGGCGCCGGTATCCAAGGTGGTGTGGATGCTAATGATCCTACAGCAGAAACCGTAGGACTAGAAGCTGTAAATTCTTAATTCCCAACTAAGACTCAACGACACAGTAGCAACGTGTGTGAGCCGGGACATGATTGTAAGAGGTCCCTGAAGTAGGCTACAGCTGCCTGTCATGCGAGTGGAGTTCTAAGTAACAGACAGAAGGAGGAACTTGAGTGTAATTCATAACTGCAAGTACTTCAGATTAGCGCTAGAAAGGAGACGTCCAGGAAGGGCACATATTGAAGGGAACGCTGGAAAGGTGTGCTCCATTTACCTGGGAGTTGATTGAGCCCCTCACCTGGAAGACACGGCACAGAAGCGGGCACCTGTGAGCATCGGAAAACAGTGAGTAAAGCTTTGGAACCGCATTTAGCTGTGTCTCTGCCTTCTTCCTGCGTCAACCTTTCAGCACTGCTACATCCCCTACCTGAACACTACACCATCTATTTCAACATCTACTGCCACTGCCCTGGGACTACAGCTCTGTCTGTGGAGGGCTATTACACCTCTGCTGCATCACACCATCTGTCCCAGAGGGTCTGCACTGCAGTGCTGGTCACCTTTGACCAGATACCACAGGTGGCGTCACAAACTTATCTACACATAAACAATTCAGCATCAATCCTCTTATTTTACATGGACACTCAGGGCCAAGGACCGGGTCACTGCCACCGCGACACATCCCTTTAAGACACCGGCCCGGTACCAAGTAAACCCCACAGCCCTGGGGGTGATCCAACAAGCCAAACTGCGGTCAGCTGCTCAGTCACGGAAATCCATGCCATGAAGCTCGTGGCAAGCAAACAGTGTGTGTGCTGATGTTAATACCAGAGAAAGTTGTTATAGGGATGTTATACACCACGGATGTTATACACCAAGGGGAAAGGGACGGATGTTATACACCGAGGAGAACGGGGTTGGATGTTATACACTGAGGGGAATGGAGCTGGATTGTCATGATCTGACAGTTTTAAACTTGACAAAGTGAATTTTTTTTACTTTGTCAAGTGCAAAGTGTGACGTGATTGCCCCCGGTGGCCATTAGAATTATCACATGTGGTGTCTTTCATTCTAAGTTGCCCGGTGGTGGGGAGTGGTATCGCACCTTAGTGTTAGGTTTAATTTGTAATTATAAATCAGGTGTTAGACTCTATAAATGAGTCTCAGGGTATGCAATCATTGTTGGTGATAGTTGTTCATTTGCAACCAACCTTGGTGGTGGAAGGAGCTGGAGAGATTGCTCAGCTCAATCTGAGTCCTGGTGTGGAAGGAGTCACAGAAGGGAGTTCTTTGCAGCGCTGACTGAACTTGGTGGCAGCTATTCAGGAGGAAGGTTGCAGTCGGTTGCTGGACTCTGTGCTGGAGCATTTGCACAGAGAGAGCTAAGTTTTCTATTTCCCCTGTTTGTGACTTTCCTTATGTGTGATCTAGTGCAGTGGTGGGATTAGTTTCCGCACCGGCCAATGCCCTAGCGAGGGACTAGGTTCAGGGCGAGTCAGGGCATAAGGTTCGCGTGCGGCGACAGGTTCGGAGCCTGTATAGGGAATGTAAGGAGTGCAGGGACGCTGCCTCAGGGGAGCTCAGGAGGTCTCCATGTCCCTATTCCCTATTACAGGGCCCACCACTGTAATTGTTCCTGTGTTTCCCCTTATTGTTTAAATTCGCCAGCTGGAGGCGGGGTATCCAGTTTTACGTGTACTTTAAATTCGCCAGCTGGAGGCGGTGTATCCGGCTGCACGTCCCGGTATTATTTAAATTCGCCCTGCTGGAGGCGCTGTATCCAGGGTCACGTGTGTCCTAAATTCGCCCTGCTGGAGGCGCTGTGTCCAGTCACACGTTGACCGTTACATTATCACCAACCATAAAATTTTTTCCTTTCTACTGAGCTATGGACCTAATGCAAACCTTTACCCAGGTACTGCAGACCTTTACTGAAGAGATTAGGGGGCTGCGCGGTGAGATGGTGCAGCAACTGCAGCTGTTGGTGGGCTTTGGAGGTTTGATTCAGGCACAGGCTCAGCCAGAACCCAAGATATCTCTCCCAGACCAGTTTTCTGGAGGGAGAGATCAATTCTTGGTTTTTCAGCAAGCCTGTAAATTATATTTCAGGCTGCGCCCTCGTTCTTCAGGGAGCGAAGAGCAACGGGTGGGAATCATTATGTCCCTTTTGAAGGGGGATCCCCAATCCTGGGCCTTCTCCCTGCCGGACGATTCACCATCTTTAGAGTCCGTGGACGAGTTTTTTGCGGCTTTGGCGCTTGTGTATGGGGATCCTGATGGTGTCTCTCTGGCGGAATCCCGACTCCGTAGGTGTAAACAAGGAGCCCGGATTGCTGAGGAGTACTGCTCTGAGTTTAGGAGATGGGCCACTAACACTCAGTGGAATGACCCTGCACTTAGGAGTCAATTTGTGCAGGGTCTGTCTCCTAAGTTGCAGGACACTCTGGTGCAGTACGCCGCCCCCAGGTCGCTGGAGGCCGCCATGTCCCTCGCCATCCGGGTGGATAGACGCCTTAGGGAAAGACATACACAAAATGTGCCCCCTGTAGTCCTCTCCGGGGGTGAGGACCCCCCCGGTACGGTTGGTGGAACCCAGGCAGCCCGGTGTTGTTGGTACAAATAGGGGGTTGCCTGGGGTTCGCCGTGGTGGGGGGGTATGCTTTTCCTGTGGGAAGCCGGGCCATTTCATGGGAGCCTGCCCAGGGCGTGCCAAGTCTCCGGACGAACCTGTGCAAGTAGGAGGTGTTGGGTTGTGTTCAGGCCTGCCTACGGTTCAGGGAGTGGGGTTGGCATGTTTTTCCTGTGGGCAGACTGGTCATTTCCTTAAGGCGTGCCCATTACGTGCCAAAATATCTGTGTCATCTCAGAAGCCGCAGACCCCTGGCCGTTTGGAGGGAGGCAACCAGGGAGTGTACATTTCCTCCATTTTGCCCTCCCAAGGTATTATGTCAGCAGAAGTGTTAGCTGGCGGGGTACCGGAGGTGGTACCGGTGCTTGTGGACAGCGGAGCAGGAGTCAGTCTGGTGGATGCTCGTTTTGTCCAGACTCATGGTCTGAGGTGTAGGACGCTGGCCCAACCTATCAGCGTCCAGGCCAGTAACTCTGTTCCACTGAGTCAGGGGAGCCTTACCCAAGTCGTAGAAAACATCCATCTGCGTATAGGACATCATGAGGAGTCCTTGTCATGCTACCTCTTGGAGGGAATGCCAGTACCTATCGTTTTAGGCTTCCCTTGGCTGAAAAAACACAACCCGGGGATAGATTGGCGAGCTAGGGAAGTAGTCAGCTGGGGGCAGTCGTGTGGGGGCTGCTGCCTTGAGACTACTGTCTCTGCCGTCTCTCTTCAGGGGACCCCTTCCTCTCCAGTGAGAGCAGCGATTGTGCGGCGGGGGAGTAGGGGCAAGTTCCAGCCCTCGCCGCTAGCAAACCCTGTGAGGGGCAGACCTCGTGGTGGAAAGGGTTGGAGGGTGGTGTACCCTATGGTGTAGTGCGGGGGTGTGAGTGTGGTGACACAGGGGGACGCCTCTGTTATCAGGTCCAGAATGAGTTCACCCAAGTTTTATGACAAACGAATGTGTGCAATAAACGTTCAGGTCCGGACCTGTGTGTGAACGAGCGTGTATGGGTGCCACCAAAAAACATATTGTGGAAGTGTGTTGTGGAGCCTGATCAGCTCATAGCAAACAAACATACACATACATAAACTCGTTCCCCAGGTCGGCGCTGTGGAGATGAGTGGTGCCTCCAAAATAAACTTTATTGCCAATACCAGCTGTGTGTTTGTCATAAATTTGAATTCAGTTGAGGGTGGGGTGAACTCAGGGTCTGGGCGTCCCCGCTGTAGGCGTTTCCCTAATGAGGGGTCGTCTTGAGGGTCCAGAGGCCCCTCATTAAGGAGGGGGTACTGTCATGATCTGACAGTTTTAAACTTGACAAAGTGTTTTTTTTTTACTTTGTCAAGTGCAATGTGTGACGTGATTGCCCCCGGTGGCCATTAGAATTATCACACGTGGTGTCTTTCATTCTAAGTTGCCCGGTGGTGGGGAGTGGTATCGCACCTTAGTGTTAGGTTTAATTTGTAATTATAAATCAGGTGTTAGACTCTATAAATGAGTCTCAGGGTATGCAATCATTGTTGGTGATAGTTGTTCATTTGCAACCAACCTTGGTGGTGGAAGGAGCTGGAGAGATTGCTCAGCTCAATCTGAGTCCTGGTGTGGAAGGAGTCACAGAAGGGAGTTCTTTGCAGCGCTGACTGAACTTGGTGGCAGCTATTCAGGAGGAAGGCTGCAGTCGGTTGCTGGACTCTGTGCTGGAGCATTTGCACAGAGAGAGCTAAGTTTTCTATTTCCCCTGTTTGTGACTTTCCTTATGTGTGATCTAGTGCAGTGGTGGGATTAGTTTCCGCACCGGCCAATGCCCTAGCGAGGGACTAGGTTCAGGGCGAGTCAGGGCATAAGGGTCGCGTGCGGCGACAGGTTCGGAGCCTGTATAGGGAATGTAAGGAGTGCAGGGACGCTGCCTCAGGGGAGCTCAGGAGGTCTCCATGTCCCTATTCCCTATTACAGGGCCCACCACTGTAATTGTTCCTGTGTTTCCCCTTATTGTTTAAATTCGCCAGCTGGAGGCGGGTATCCAGTTTTACGTGTACTTTAAATTCGCCAGCTGGAGGCGGTGTATCCGGCTGCACGTCCCGGTATTATTTAAATTCGCCCTGCTGGAGGCGCTGTATCCAGGGTCACGTGTGTTCTAAATTCGCCCTGCTGGAGGCACTGTGTCCAGTCACACGTTGACCGTTACATGGATGTTATACACTGATGGGAATGGGGCTGGATGTTATACACTGATGGGAATGGAGCCGGATGTTATACACTGATGGGAATGGAGCTGGATGTTATACACTGATGGGAATGGAGCTGGATGCTATACACTGATGGGAATGGAGCTGGATGTTATACACCCAGGGGAACGAGGCCAGATGTTATACACCCAGGGGAACGGGGCTGGATGTTATACACCCAGGGGAATGGGGCCAGATGTTATACACCCAGAAGAACACTGATGGGAATGGAGCTGGATGTTATACACTGATGGGAATGGAGCTGGATGTTATACACTGATGGGAACAGGGCTGGATGTTATACACCGATGGGAACGGGCTGGATGTTATACACTGATGGGAATAGAGCTGGATGTTTTACACTGATGGGAATGGGGCTGGAGCGACCAGAATGGTGACCGGTCTGCAAACCCTGTCTTATGAGGAAAGGTTGCAGGATTTGGGAATGTTTAGTTTGCAAAAGAGAAGACTGAGAGGAGACTTAATAGCTGTCTACAAATATCTAAAGGGCTGTCACATTGTAGAAGGATCAACTTTATTCTCATTTGCACAAGGAAAGACTAGAAGCAATGGGATGAAACTGAATGGGAAGAGACACAGATTAGATATTAGAAAAAACTTTTTGACAGTTAGAGTGATCAATGAGTGGAACAGGCTGCCACGAGAAGTGGTGAGTTCTCCTTCAATGGAAGTCTTCAAACAGAGGCTGGACAGACATCTGACTGGGATGATTTAGCGAATCCTGCTTTGAGCAGGGGGTTGGACCAGATGGCCCAGGAGGTCCCTTCCAACTCTACGATTCTATGATTCTATGATTCTGGATGTTATACACCGATGGGAACGGGCCGGATGTTATACACTGATGGGAATGGAGCCGGATGTTATACACTGATGGGAATGGAGCTGGATGTTATACACTGATGGGAATGGGGCTGGATGTTATACACCGATGTGAACGGGGATGGGTGTTATATACAGATGGGAACTGGGATGGATATTATACACCTAGAAGAGCTGGTAAATCTCCTCCTTCATGACTTATTCTCTTAGTTTGTTTTACATACTTACATTCTTCTGCAACGATTTACAGTGATTTAGTTGGACTTGAACCCAGGACCCCAGCACTGCAAGGCAACAGTGTAAAGCACTTAGCCGCCATACAGTGCAAACCACTGAGCCAATGTACAGTGCAAACCACTGAGCCACTGTACAATGCTAACCACTGAGCCACCATGCTAGTTCTATTGGAAATTATAGCTGAGAAGTTCACATCCTGGGGCCAAAATAATATCTGTGTAAATGCTCTGATGAAGTATTTTGTTCTGTTTTCATCCAGGTCTACAGTGGAACCTTTAAAATAACGTATAATCCCGACATATTTGATGATCAGTACATCGGCTGCTCTGGGAAGATGGAGGACATCATGCCCAAGGTGCTTCAGAAGGAAAAGGCTAATAAGCAGTTTAAAGACGCCTGGATCAATGCAACCGAGCGATGGGAAGATATAAAAGATTTTCTTACCCTTCCGGAAGGGTTTGAGGATGAGCATGGGATAGCTCTTCTGACTTTCACCAATAAGTATCCAGAAGGAAACCCCATATACCAGCAGCTGAATGGAAACCTCACCATAGCGGGAGCCTCCCGGAAGGATTACATGGAGAAGTTCCACTTCAAAGCCCTTCACTTCTATCTAACAAGAGCTTTACAGATACTAAAACCTAACTGTGACAAAAGCTACACAGTCTATAGAGGAAGTCCACACTCCCACGACATAAAGCCACTCCTCAAGTTTGGTAGATTTACCTCAACTTCTATGGACCGTGAGGCGGCACAGGTCTTCGGCACAGAATCGCTCTTCAAGATAACAACTTGCTTTGGTGCAAAGATTGAAGACTTGTCATTTTTTCCATTAGAAGAAGAAGTTCTGATTCCTCCAACTGAAAAGTTTCTATTTGTCACAAAAGAGAATTCATGGTTTGTTCTGAAAAGTACCGGAGAGATGTGCAGCTACTTCAACTGCGCCTATCTGAAAGGTAAATGTCCGTCCATCTGTTTTGTCCATGTTTTGATCAAAATGGCTGCTGCATTTCCTTCTTCTGTTGTTAGACAAGTTATAATACTCCTTTCTCATTGGTTGTGATGTGATAGTTCAGAGATATTATTGGTGAGTCATGCAGGTAAAGCTCAGGTTAATGTGATTCCTCTTTAGCTGATACAGTCTTCTGCAATGTGGAGGACACTTTGGGTCATTTTCGCAAAGCAAATCACAAGTTGTTTGAGATCCCTGAGTTCATCGAATTTCTAAAAATTTGGCACAATCTGGATTCTCATGGAGTCGATTTGCTCATTTCTACCAACAAGGTCTTGAGATCTAATAAAACAATTATTTTCTATGTTGTGGATAGTGATACATTTATTTGGTGGGAACATTCTCTTAAGTGGTTGCATTGGAAAAATCATTCAGGTGAAATCATGAATGGTGGGAAAAAAGGCTGACTGTCCATAAAGTGAATGTCGTGTATAAATGGGCTCTCCATCTAAGTGTTAGAAATGGGATAGTAAAAAGAGCACATTTCATGCACTAAATATGATCAAAACCATGGTGGAAACCCGAGAGACTCTACAATAAGAACATCCAATAAAAGAGGATCTCGCACCAAATTTTCATCTGAAAACTATCTGATAACACCCACGTGAACTTAGTTTGCTCATTAGGTGCAAACAAAACTTTGATTGCTAAAATCTCCACAACGGAGGGAAAATTAAAAGAAAAAAAGAAATATTTATTCTCTCTGTAGCCACTATCACATCATGTGTCCAGTTCAACATGAAAAATGTGGTGAAAGCTCCTCTTTAAATGCACACAGACCTTCCAACAGGAAAGAAAATCCCCTTCTCCGGCACACCAGCAGTATCGGTCTGTAGCTTTGTCCCGGTGTCATTGCTGTTCTTTTGCATTATTTCGTCCAGTGATTTCTCCAACATCAATAACCTAAGGAAAGCAACTGAAAACACCAGCTCCTGTCTAGCCATGGGTTTCACCTGTCAGCTTCTTCTTAAGCTCAAACTTCACTAACAAAGAAGCAGCCCAGCGAAACCCAGGGTTAGTCAAGAGATAGCAAGCCACATAATTATTTGTGAGTGTATTAGTGACGCTAGTCACTACTCGTGCACAAGCTGCGAAACTTCCATAGTCAAGAGGTCCTGCGTCAGATACCAAGAGGGCTCCTTATATATAAAGGAGTAAGGCAAAAGGTATAGTCAGGTCACAGTCCAGAGTCAGAATTCCAAAGTCAGAGTGCGTCAAAACAAAAGTGGTAATGCAACAAGGTAGTCAACAGGCAAATCCAGGGTCCGGCAACTAAAGGTCAGAAGTGAGAGCACAAGGCGTGGGGGACAAGCCACACAGAGCTGAAAACTAAAACTGTGAGGGTATGTGCCCGTGATCAGTTAATAACAGCGCTTTGGATGCTTCTACTTCCAAAACGCTGCGTTCAATCATGCAGTTACATCTGCATGTGTTCATTGAGTAATGCAGATTTAAGGCATCCAATACATTCTATCGTGGAAATTGACACGTTTCGACTCGTAAACCCGCAGAACGGGTGAGCTGCATCCAAACTGCTGCTATTCCTGATCGTGGACACGTACCCTTAGCCATCTGGGACAGACAACTTAGCCAAGTAGGTGGGCAATCTCCTGAAAGCGAGAACACCTGAAGAAGTTCAGCACCTCTCAGTACCAGACTGGACGACCGAGCTGTCGCTCAAAACACTGACAGTCAGCACACCCCTGCACTAGATTGCATGATTGAGCTGTCAATCAAAATACTGATAGCTCAGGACAAGTCTATGCTAGATTGGACAACTGAGCTATCAGTCACTGCGTCCAAGACACTCTGAGCCGTGGAATCATGACGGTACTTGCCTTCTAGCAAAATTGGATTCTCTGTATATACTTTTGCAATACTTGTCCAGCTGGAGCTGCTGTATGTTCAGTTTCTTTCTTAGGCTCTGTGCACACGGTGCGGATTCTGCTGTGGATCCACAGAACTGCAGGTGATGTGCAGTATCATTATAGCCTATGTAAAAAAAAAAACTGCTGTGCACATGCTGCGGATTTTTCCGTGCGTATTTCGTGCGGAATAAAAGAAGCAGCATGTCATTTCTTTTGTGCAGTTTTGCTGCAGTTTTCCACCTGCTCCATTCTACAAATCCACAGGTGGAAAACCGCACAATAAATGCATTAAATCCGAAGGAAAAATGCAGGTCATTTGACCTGCGGATTTAGTAAAATCCGCGCGGAAAAATCCATGGGAGGATCCGCACCGTGTGCACACAGCCTCAAGGTTATCAATGCTGGAGAAACCACTTAATAATACAATAGAACAGCCCCAAACCGACACATACCTACAATAGGCAAAGTTGTAAAAATTGGAGGCAAGTTGTCGATGTGAACATTTATATTGGATCCAAAGCTCCAATTTTCCTTTATCTTTTCAATTTTGCTTCTTTTTTTTTTTTTTTTTTTTACAGGGGAGAAGAGAGAAGACGCAGTGTGTCGATCAGGTGAGCGGCCGAGGGGGGATTTTGTGATGGATGCAGATATATCGCTGTATGGAGGGATTGTTTCAGTTGAATTGATTGCTCTGCAGCGATTTTATCACCGACCTTGCAAGGAAGAATATTGGGGAATCTGTTATGAGTTCGTTTTCCCCTTCACCATTGAGGTCTGATGAACTCCCTCTTCTGGTGAAGGAAGGTAGTGAGGCTGATTACCAAACACCTGAGCTGGTAGAGGATGACTGGGTGACGGGAATTGCTGACTGGATATAAGGCAGTCGACGCCCTTCTGCCTCGCTGGTGATTTCTCTGAGGGATTCTAGGAGACCAGTCTGATTCCTGCTCCTCAAAAGCTAAGTTTTCTGCCTTGCTTTTTGCATTTGTGTTTTGGTTTTATTTTGCCTTGCTTTTCTGGATTCTGCCATTCCCTGCTGGGGGTGAGCTGAATTCCTTTGTGTCTTTTTGCTCTGTCTTCAGAAAATACCTGAGTACTGACAGTCTTTTTGAAACCTAGCGTCTTCAGGGCCTTTTTCCCTGTCAGTCTGTTGGCTCTTGTTTTGATAGGGTTTTTGGCGGATTGCAGACAGCAGCTTTTCTATCCTGTCCTATCTAGTTAGCTTGGGCCCCATCATTTGCTCAGTCTATCTTTCTATCTGTGTTAGTGTTTTTTCTTCTTGCTTCACCGTCATTATATGTTGGGGGCTGCCTATTGCTTTGGGGTCTGCTCTGGGGCAGTTTAGATTTCCCTTTCTGTCTTTAGGCTATGTAGTTCTCCGGCTGTGATCGAGGGGTCTAGGGCACTGTAGGAACCCCCCACAGCTACTGCTAGTTGTTGTTGATAGGTTCAGGGGTCTGCAATCCGATAGCTGCCAACTTCTCTGGTTTTCTGGACTTAGCTAGCATTTCTGTTTTTGCCTCCTACGGTGACTCATTCATAACAGGAATCTTGGCTTTCACTCCCAATTAACCACTAATTTATCTGTGTACAAACAGGATTTAAAGGGATTTACTCTTCATTTTCGGTATTCTTGGGGAGTTAGTTATGGGAGTGGTAGTATTTAGTCATTTGGGTTAGGGTTAGGGTGTTAGTTATGGGAGTGGTAGTATTTAGTCATTGTTGTGGTATCATTTAGACCCGTAGGAGTATTAGTTAGTGTAAAAATAATAATCTTTTCCCTTATAATCCCCCAGAGCCAACTTAAAGGGGTTGTCTACTACCAGACAACCCTTATTTAATCAATTCAGGTCTCAGAGAATAATAACACTGTATACTCACCTACCGATGTGGCATCGTTCCAGGGAGGTTAACAAGGCTTCCAATGCATTATACATACCGCCATATGGTTGTTTATCATCACAGCACAGATCCAACTTTCCAGGTTTTCTCCCAACTTCGTGTAATTCCATTATTTTCTACCTAAGTCTTATGTGTAACCCATTAACATTGTCTATGACCATGTATCAACAGTAATCTGCTGTAATCGGAATTTGGCACATGTCATTTACTCAAATTCACCCTGGAAATTCATAGACTCCTAGAATGGTAGAGTTGGAAGGGACCTCCTGGGCCATCTGGTCCAACCACCTGCTCAATGCAGGAATCAGTAAATCATCCCAGACAGATGTCTGTCCAGCCTCTGTTTGAAGACTTCCATTGAAGGAGAACTCACCACCTCTCGTGGCAGCCTGTTCCACTCATTGATCACACTAACTGTCAAAAAGTTTTTTCTAATATCTAATCTGTGTCTCCTCCCATTCAGTTTCATCCCATTGCTTCTAGTCTTTCCTTGTGCAAATGAGAATAAAGATGATCCTTCTACAATGTGACAGCCCTTGTGATATTTGTAGACAGCTTGTAAGTCTCCTCTCAGTCTTCTTTTTTGCAGCAAAACAATCCCAAATCCTGCAACCTTTCCTCATAAGACAGGGTTTGCAGACCGGTCACTATTCTGGTCGCTCTTCTCTGAACTTGCTCCAGTTTGTTGATGTCTTTTTTAAAATGTGGCACCCAAAACTGGACACAGTATTCCAGATGAGGTCTGACCAAAGAGGAGTAGAGGGCAATAATGACTTCACGTGATCTAGACTGTATGCTTCTGTTAATACATCCTAGAATTGCATTTGCCTTTTTTGCTGCTGCATCACACTGTTGACTCATATTCAGTCTGTGATCTATTAGTATACCCAAGTCTTTTTCACATGTGCTGTTGCTTAGCCCTATTCCTCCCATTCTGTATATGCTTTTTTCATTTTTATTGCCCAGATGTAGTACTTTGCATTTTTCCCTGTTAAAAACCATTCTGATAGTTGCTGCCCAATGCTCCAGTTTATTTATATCTTTTTGAATCTTCTCTCTCTCTTCTCTAGTATTAGCTGTCCCTCCTAGCTTTGTGTCATCACCAAATTTAATCAGTTTACCCTCAATTCCTTCATCTAAATCATTGATAAAGATGTTGAACAATACAGGGCCCAGGACAGAGCCCTGTGGTACCCTACTTGAGACATTCTTCCAACTGGATGTGCAGCCATTTACGACCACTTTTGGGTCCGATCACTAAGCCAGTTATGAATCCACCTAACAGTTGCCTTGTCCATTCCATACATAGACATTTTTTCAATAAGGATTGTGTGAGATACTTTGTCAAATGCTTTGCTGAAGTCAAGATATACTATATCTACAGCATTTCCCTGATCCACCCAGTCTGTGATTCTGTCATAGAAGAAAATTGTTAGTCTGAAATAACTTATTAGTTACAAACCCATGCTGACTCTGTTTAATCACTTCATTCTTATCCAGGTACTGACATACATGTTGTTTAATAATTTGTTCAAAGATCTTTCCTGGTATAGAAATCAGACTCACCAGCCTATAGTTGCCTATTTAAAATGTGGTGCCCAGTTCATGTTGGTGGGAAAAAAAAGCAATTTAATATTCTGTTAGATTTTCCAATACCCCGAAGCAGAGGCCAGGAAGGGATGCAAAGCCATAAAATATGATAGTTACCTTGCCTACACTTGTATCTGCTGCCTCTGATTCCCGGTGATCGGCCTTCTGCTTCCTAAAGCACCGGCTCCTGCTCCAGTTTTCTCTTCACTCTTTGCCAATGTTTCAAGCACTCGTTTGGCCTCAATGCACTTTATGACGTCATGAGATGCCTTGCCCCATGCGGACACGTCACCAGAGATGGGATGTTTAGGTTCAGCTGGTTCGGCCAAACAGTTACAAAAAGTTCAGGTACCAGACCAGTACCCAGACCCAAACCTGAACCCGGACCCCATTCACATGAATGAGAGCGCAGCATCATTGACCAGCAGTGACATCATCAAGGTTGGGCTGAAATGCGGTGACCTCAGGACTGTGGGAAAATGCCAGTGATGATGTCACCGCTGGTGAATGATGTTGCACTCTCAGCAGCTCATTCACCAGTGGTTCTCAGCCGGCATGGTCACATCTTGGCACCGTCCAGGTCGAAAACTATTTAGCGCCCAGACATGGATTACGGCTTGGGACAGAACAACAGACAGGTATGGTATATTGTTGCTTTTTTATTTTATTTTTATTACAGGAGAGCGAGGGCTTCACTTGGATTAGGCGTGGTTGTAAGTATGATTTAATTGAGAATAATAAAGGAGTCTGTGTCATTTTTTTCAAATAAAGAACTTTATTCTGGCTGTGTGTTTATTTTCCATATCACTATAGGATTACTAATGGATACGTGTCTTATTGACGCTTCCCCATTACTAATCCGTTGGCTTGATGTCACTGGACAATACACAGGTGACATCAAACCCACATATTACCCCACTTGCCGCTGCTACAGGTGGCAATGGCCCCTTACCAGCCTGAGAATACCAGCCCCCAGCTGTGAGCTTTAGCAAGGCTGGTTGTCAAAAATGGGGGGACCCCACGACTTTTTTTAATTATTTATTTACAGCAAAGGAGCTGCAGATGAATACTCCTATCTGCCGCCCTTGCTCTCACTGTAATTAGCGGTAGTAGCTGTCAGATGATGGGAGCTGTAGTCCTATCAGCTGACACCAGTGACTGTAGGTAAAGTTTATACCTCCGATCACAGCTGAGCGCTCCCGCTGTCTTTTGACAACGTGGGAACCGCGGCTCTCTGACTGGCAAGGATGACTTCACCGCCGATCAGAAGCTGTGTTTGCCATGCTGTCATGCATATGACAGCACAACAAACACCCAGTGTTCGGAGGGCTGAACCCGAACAGTAACACGGACTTCCTGGTGAAGTCCATGTTCAGTGTCCATTCCCGAACAGTAGGTGATTGGTATGGACACTGAACTTTACTGTTCAGGTTCACCCATCATTACATGTCACCCCTGGTTGCAACATGCTGCACGGGGGTGACACATTTTATGATATCATGACATGATAACATTCATTGAGGCCTAGGTGGTGCCCAAAGTGCCGGTGAAAAACGACAAGAAAACTAATGCTGAAGCAGGTACGCTAGGAGGACAGAGTGGAGGACTGACAGGTGGCTTTGGTGACATTGGCAAGTGAGGGTCGTGTTGTATGGTGCTTTTGTTATATTGTTTACTGCATCCTATATGAATCTACCAACATGGAGACTGGTTGGTCACCACTCTGCTGAATTCACATAAATAAAATCCCTCCTACAAAATTTAAAACCCATAAATTATTAGCCCCCAAACAACACCACTTTAATATAAATCCCATAGGCAATACCAGGTGGAGACTGTGCCCAGAGTCCCCAGTATTGGTCCTTGTGGAGAAACAGGGTCAGTTGGTGCTCTCATCCGTTGGCCCGGCTGCCTTTAGCAAGACTGCATGGAGCAGGGCTCATACCACTGAACACCCGCTCTATCGCCCCGTGGGCAATACACTACACAGACAACACAGGGTTAGGGTATAACAGTGTGGCAATACCCAATAGCAAGCAGAACAATCCCAGCAATTACCCTCAAGATAGTGCACATTACAGGGTCTCACCCTTCTGCTGACTCGCCGGGATAATGGTAGATGCTACATCAGAGCTCCCAGGGTTGCTATTCCACCTGTGATATACACACAGAGAAGAGATATCGACAAGCATAGGGAGATGACAGAGAACAGTCCATAGAGTCCGTAGAAGGTCTAAAGCCAGTTGACACGAAAGTCACCACCTGGCTTATCCGACCATCTCCATGGAACCAGGTGATTAGCGGGTCCCAAAACCTGGTTTTCTCCAAACATATCCATGGTTCAGAGACGGTCACTGGATTAGATCTGTGTCCTTCCAACATGAGCCAAAACCCCTAGGTTGTTTCCTATAGAATCATAGATCTGTGTCCCTTGTGTTGGTGCCATGATCCAAAGACGAAAAAAGTCCAGCTCCAAGAGATAAAATCTAGGGTTTTTATTAAGTCATGTTTAAAAATAAATTCATGGCTGCTTGTGATCAAATATCGGTAAACAAATGAAGTTACCGCATGGGGATATTCCCAAGATCTCTGAACGCGTTTCGATCACAAGTGCTCTTAGACTCGGGGGGGTTTTGTTCCATGAGGAAGAAGACAGTTAGTCTTTGAAACATGTTGGAAAGTACGTTGGTCCCTGCCGCAACCACCAGCAAGTGAAACTGACGTGGTCATGTGCTGACTCACATCACCAAGGTCCTGTATACCTGGAGCAGCTCACAGACACCTGGAGCAGCTCACAGGCGCCGGGAGCACGAGAGGCCGCTCACGTCTGCTCCACAGCTGGAGGTACACTGACAGGAGGCTACCACCAGCCGGGGCAGCCCCTGTAACTCGTCTATACCCCTGTGTACAAACCCCCCCGCTCTTTTTCCAAGCGCTGGAGCAAAAAGCGCTATTTTAACCTGCACCGCTTACTGGAGTGAGGACTTTGCATCGCATTATCTTTACAGGTACCGCTCTCTGACTTGTGCATTTACTATTGCGGCTACTCTGCACAGCCGTTCACAGGCTGCAGTTTGACTTTGACTTGTTTTTAAGCTGCTATCAGGGAGAAGTACCCTGCAGTATATAACCTGTTCAGTGGTTTCAGGTCTTTACCCTCACTCATGCCTTTTTAGTTTTTAATGATTGTTCAGGTTGGAGCTAAGATTGCCACCAGCATCTATATATATTCTTTTTCCCTTAAGCACTTCTTCTGAGGTCTTACAATTGCCTATTTCTAATTGCTATTTTCTCGCTATTATCCAGCTACATAAAGAACACTTATAAGAGGTTTTTTTTCTATAACTACCTAATTTAGATTTCCCTCTTCTTTATGAGTGTTCTAAGCGCAAACTAATATTATGAGTTATTTTTAGAATTACCCAGTGTCTTTCAGTGCAGCATCACTGCCTTTCCCTATCTACTATCAAAGTCAACAAACAGCTTCCAGAATACAATGCACAATTAGCATATCAGTAAACATCAATAGACAAAGATAAACACACACAGGATGTACAAGTCACTATTACAGACTTACACAGTGTGTTAAATAGTATATCAGCTTGCAAGACTCTCTTCTTGACCCATCAGAAATAAACACTTAAATCCACAAGCCAATATACAGATAAAAAGTCAATTCTTCTTGGTTTGCAAAAACGTAGTCGTCTGGATAATTAAGATGTACTCCGGTTTCTTGACAGTCCCCATTATAAGCATTTATAGCCCCTACTACTTCACCAACAGAAGTTTCAGACCCCAATTTTTACACTCCCAGGAACTACAGAGCCTTAACCACTAGATCATGACAGAATACAGACTTCTCTTCTAGACCATCAGAGGTTTCAAGCCGCCAATTCCGTATCGTCAGTGATTACGCACCCTCACATATAGACCACTAGGAGTAACTGACCTGACCACTTGACCATGAGAATTCATACATTTAAATAGTTCTTAAATAATGCTACTTGACCATTAGTGGATACAGGACACCTGATTTTACAGACCCTATAACATGATTACGAGAGGCTGTTGGCCCCTATGGTGGACCACCAGAACATTGCTACTGGACAGTCAAGCACAAAAGAATTAAAGCCCCATTAATAAACTCTCATTGTGTGCAGACCCCGACACTGGACCACCATGCACAATACTTCTTCTGATTGCACGTCATAAAGGTTGGTCCTTCTACGTTCATTAAGTCTCATTTGTGTTTTCAAGATACAAATGAATCTGAGGAAGAATTGAAAGAAGGTCGGAAAACAAAAGCAATACCCCCGACTGA
The DNA here is from genome assembly GCF_039654945.1 of Dendrobates tinctorius. NCBI lineage: Eukaryota > Metazoa > Chordata > Amphibia > Anura > Dendrobatidae > Dendrobates > Dendrobates tinctorius. The sequence continues at coordinate 687,818 of NW_027361824.1, forward strand.
GATGGCGGAACGGATAGATGTCCTGGAGGATCAAATAAGTCGTAATCTGCATCACAGAGATTATTTCCAAGAAAGTATCAATGAAATCATCACTTACATTAGTAATAATGAAGAAGAATACACATTATTACATTCTGGACTGGACACCCAGATAAAAGGTGAGTGTTATCTCCTATCATGGGCTCTCTTGTTATACATTAGTATAAGGGGAAGATGCATGAGGGGAAGAGTCAAATCATGTGGGCAGAGAACCAAAAGATATAAAAATAGTATATTGACAAGATACAGGACAATTAACATGTATTATACTCAGTCTCCATGGTTTCACTTGGTGGATCCCCTGTTGTATCGTACAACAACCAGATTATATTCAACAAATGTAGACCTATCCTTCTGCATCTCTAGAATTTTATCCAATAGGAGTAGACCAAACCTTTTGCATCTACATAATGTTATTCAATAGGAGTAGACCTATCCTTCTGCATATGTAGAATTTTATCCAATAGGAGTAGACCAAACCTTTTGCATCTACATAATGTTATTCAATAAGAGTAGACCTATCCTTCTGCATCTGTAGAATTTTATCCAATAGGAGTAGACCAAACCTTTTGCATCTACTTAATGTTATTCAATAAGAGTAGACCTATCCTTCTGCATCTGTAGAATTTTATCCAATAGGAGTAGACCAAACCTTTTGCATCTACATAATGTTATTCAATAAGAGTAGACCTATCCTGCATCTGTAGAATTTTATCCAATAGGAGTAGACCAAACCTTTTGAATCTACATAATGTTATTCAATAAGAGTAGACCTATCCTTCTGCATCTGTAGAATTTTATCCAATAGGAGTAAACCAAACCTTTTGCATCTATATAATGTTATTCAATAAGAGTAGACCTATCCTTCTGCATCTCTAGAATTTTATCCAATAGGAGTAGACCAAACCTTTTGCATCTACATAATGTTATTGAATAAGAGTAGACCTATCCTTCTGCATCTGTAGAATTTTATCCAATAGGAGTAGACCAAACCTTTTGCATCTGAAGGAGTAATTGTAATTCACTGCTCTTTGCCTATCACAGATTTATGTACCCTTGATCATATTTTGGGAATATTAAGTGCAGTTTGTCCTTTCGCTAACCAATGGTCTGGTCCAATTATCTTATTATTATCATCATAGGGAAAGACTGGAATTAAATGTAAAATGTTTATTATAAAGTGACCACTCAGCAGCTGAGGGAATAACACAGTGAGCGTAATTAATGTAAGGTGAAAAAAATGCCCACCTTGCCGCACACCTGTCTCACTCTGACAGCCCCAGTCTTCTGCGCAGTTTCTTCTGTATATAATGACATCAGTGTCTTACTCTGTACAACAAGAAGCCCTGGAGCTGAGCGAATGTGCTGGAAAAGCCTAAAAGGACAGGACAAGTGGCTGTCACGGTGGGACAAGTGAGAGGCAAGGTACTTCTTATTTCTTTTTTGGGTCCAATACAATTTAGCAGCCCGAAGGCTGGCTGGCCACAGTTTTGCCGAATTCACTGCTGTGGAAAACACAAGACAGCAGCTGTTCCAAATTAAAAAAAAATCTTATTCTTATTATAACAAGTGACACAACTAATGAACGTACATGTAAATGAGCGCAACAGTAACAATCCGTCAAAACAGTCAGACTCATCTAAAAACACATACAGTGCCTTGAAAAAGTATTAACACCCACTGAACTTTTCCACATTTTTCCCATTAATCCCACAAACCTAAGGCTGTGTGCACACGCTGCGGATTCTGCTGCGGTTCCGCAGCGGATTTGGCAGCTACGGGTGCGCAGCAGTTTTTGCTGCAGTGTACAGTACCATGATTCCCTATGGGAATAAAAAAACGCAGTGTAGACGATGCGGATTTTTCAGCGCGGTTTTGAGACCGCAGAAAGAATTGACATGTGAATTCTTTCTGCGGATTCCGCTGCGGTTTACCATCTCCTCCATTGTAGAGATGAAAAACCGCAGGGCAAAACCGCAGGGCAATCCGCAGGTCTTTTGACCTGCAGATTTACCTGCGGATTTTACAAAATCCGCGCGGATGAATCCACACCCCAATCCGCAGCGTGTGCACATGCCCTTAATGTTTTTATGTGGAATTTATGTGATACTAACACAAAGTAACAAGAATTAGTGACGCGTAAAGAAAATGATACAGGGTTTTCTAAATGCTTTAAATATATAAATCTGATAATTGTGGTGCATTAGTATTCAGTCCCCTGAGTCAGTATATTGTAGGACCATCTTTCGCTGCTATCACTGCTGCATTCTTTTGGGGTCTGTCTCTCCACCTTTCTCTGCAGTCTTGTAGTCTTGTTCACTCCTCGCTTGCTCTGTTGATTGTGTGATACCAGAGAAGGACCCCGTGACAACTGGTGGCAGCAGTGGGATCAACAGAGCGTAACCCAATGGAGAACCACCCACAGAGTGAGTACAGAAATTGGACTGTATGCAGTTTACAGGAGAGAGCCAGAGACCTGGGCCTGAACCACCAGGGACTGACTAAAGAGGCCTTATGCATATGTATATACTATATCTATAATAATAAATGCCCTAAGCAGCTTCCGGTTGTAACAACTTCCGTCCAGTTGTAACCGGTGACGTCACCGCACACCTCTTTCCATGTTAACCCTCAACACACACACTCCACTCACCTTTCACCATCTCCACTCACATCCACTCACTCTTTCACTCCACATACGACCCCTTCTCTCACTCCGTCTCTCATACTCACGCCGTCATCGCCGCTGATCCACGATCCCCGACATCTTCTTCCGCCGGCGCCATCCTGGATCCAGACGTCCTCCACGCCGGCGACATGTTCTTGCGGCGACGCCTTTTTGGATCGGCGAAATCCCGCGATAGTCAAGATGGCGTCACCACAAGAACATGTCGCCAGCGAGGACGACGTCGGGATCCAAAATGGCGTTGGCGAAAACTCGCGAGATTTCACCGACGCCATTTTGGATGCCGGCGATATGTTCTTCCGGCGACGCCATCTTGACTATCTCGGGATTTCACGATACTCAAGATGGCGTCGCCGCAAGAACATGTCGCCGGCGTGGACAACGTCTGGATCCAGGATGGCGCCGGCGGAAGAAGATGTCGGGGATCGTGGAGCAGCGGTGATGACGGCGTGAGTATGAGAGACGGAGTGAGAGAAGGGGTCGTATGTGGAGTGAAAGAGTGAGTGGAGATGGTGAAAGGTGAGAGGAGTCTGTGTGTTGAGGGTTAACATGGCAAGAGGTGTGATGCTATTGCATCCTCCCGATGCGATAGCATCGGGCCATAATTTAGTGTTTATATAAGTGTGTGTATGTACGGTATATGTGTATGTATGTGTATAATATGTGTATATAAGTGTGTGTATGTACGGCATAGTTATGTACAGTGTATGTATCTATGGTATGTATATATGTGTGTATGTATGATATATCTGTGCATATGTATGGTATATGTATGTGTATGTATGTACTGTGTTGTGAGTTCATATTCCAGTCGACCAGTTGTGAGTTCTCCTTCCAGGCTTTCTCTGGTGGTAACTGGAGGTAGTGAGGCTGATTTAATCAGTAGAGATCTGCCACTTGATAATGAGGATGACGATTGGACCTCAGGAATCCCAGACTGGACTTAAGATAGCCGACGCCCTATTCTGGTGCTGGTGATTCCTTCTGCTTGTCAGGTCTTGGTCTTCAGCTCTGTTCCAGTCATTTCAAGCTAAGTTTGTGTTTGTGCTTTCATCTTGTGTGGGGGCTGTCTTTCCTTTGGGGTCTGCTCTGGGGCAGTTAGTTTTCCCCTTTTCTTGCTTTTGACTTATTTAGTCCTCCGGCTGTGACGAAGCGTCTAGGATCATCTTAGGCACGCTCCACGGCTGCTGCTAGTTGTGTGGTTAAGATCAGGGATCTGCAATCTGCATAGTTACCAACCTCTCTGGTTTTCTGTGACTTACCGTATATACTCGAGTATAAGCCGATCCGAGTATAAGCCGACCCCCCTATTTTTGCCACAAAAAACTGGGAAAACTTATTGACTGGTGTATAAGCCTAGGGTGCACAGTGAGTGGCCTCAGTTATCTGCAGTGTGTGGCCCCAGTTATGATGCACAGTGAGTGGCCCCAGTTTTGATGCACAGTGAGTGGCCCCAGTTATCTGCACAGTGAGTGGCCCCAGCTTTGCTGCACAGTGAGTGGCCCCAGCTTTTCTGCACAGTGAGTGGCCCCAGTTATGCTGCACAGTGAGTGGCCCCATCATGTTGCTGCTGCCGCTGCCTCCCTTACAAAAAAAACCAAAAACCTGCATACTCACCTCAGTCGCTGCCCCCTGCTCATCAGCGTTGCGCTCTGCAGTGACTGTGCAGGCAGAGAGCGATAGCAGAGTCACTGCAGAGGATGCAAGACAGCAGAGCGCAGGGACAGGTGACTATGCCTCCCAACCCCCCGCGTTCATACTCACCGGGTCCTGGCGCTTGTCTCTGCAGCTCCCCTGCTTGTTGTTCCATGTTGTCGGCGCTGCTCTCTTCCTGGTTCAGCGGTCACGTGGTACCCGCTCATTAAATATGCGCATATTTAATGAGCGGGTACCATTTGACAGCTGAAGCAGGAAGAGAGCAGCGCCGACAACATAGAACAAGCAGGGGAGCTGCAGAGAAGGGTGAGTATGATCTGACACCCCCGCTCCCCCTCCCCTGCCGATCTCCCCCGGTATATGACTTGTGTATAAGCCGAGAGGGGGACTTTCAGCCCAAAAAAATGGGCTGAAAATCTCGGCTTATACACGAGTATATACGGTAGCTTGTTTAATCTTTTTCTCCTCGGTGACCCATTCATAACTGTATATATGTGTTTGTGTGTATTTATGGTGTATGTTATGTGTATGTGTGTGTATGCATATATGGTATATGTATGTGTATCTGTGTGTATATATGGTATGTGTGTGTATGTACAATATATCTGTGTATGCATGTATGGTGTATGTATGTACTGTATATAAGTGTTTATCTGTGTGTGTATGTATGGTGTATGTATGTATGTTATATGTATGTGTGAGTGCATGTACAGTATATGTGTGTATATATGGTGTGTGTATGCATGTACGGTCTGTGTGTCTGTGTATGTACGGTATATGTATGTACAATGTATGTGTGATCCATCTCAGTGAAAAAATATAAATAAATATATTTTTTAGATGTGTGGGGCCCAAATGTAACTTTTGCTATTGGGCCTTGTCATTGCTACGTGCGCCCCTGCTTGCAGGGCAGTAATAATGAGGGCAATCTGGCTTGTTTCTCGGAGCCTGAGGCTTCAGGGGTCCCATTGCTAGATTGCTCTCATCTTAAGAAACGTAGCGGGCAGGGAGGGGGGCCCAGACACATTTCTTGCACAGGGGCCCCAAGCTGTCAGTGTCCGCTCCTGCATGGGCCTCCTGGCTTCTTGAGTGCTCTTTTTGATTGGGATGTCAGTTTACATGGACGGCCATGTTGTGGTAGGTTTGCAGTTGTGCCATACTTCTCCCATTTTTGGATGATGAATTGAACAGTGCTCCATGAGATGTTCAGAGCTTGGGATATTTTTGTATAACCTAACCCTGCTTTACACTTCACAATTTTATCTCTGACCTGTCTGGTGGGCTCCTTGGTTTTCATGATGCTGTTTGATCCCTAATGTTCTCACACAAACCTCTGAGGCCTTCACAGAACAGCTGTCATTATACTAAGGAGAAATCAAGTCCAGGTGGACGTAATGTACTAATTATGTGAATTTGGAGGCGATTGGTCACTCAGGATTTTATTTAGGGGCATCAGACTATAGGGGACTGAATACAAATGCACGGCACAATTTTCAGATTTATATTTTTATAATAACTAGAAAACCATATACCATTTCCTTGACACTTCACAAATACTTGCTTTTCTCTGTTGGCATCCCATATAATCCTAATAAAATGACTTTAAGTGTGTTGGAATAACTTGAAAAATATGGAAATGGCTATGGGATGTGAACACTTTTTCAGGGCACTGTATATCCTTTTATAAATGTTTAACTATAAAACATGATATTAAATCCAAGGAAAGGCAGTGCAATCATAACTTGTTTCAAAACGTAAATCACCATAAGAAAAAAAATCAGATTTGGGACGATCTGAACTTATTTTCTAATTTGAGGAAGATTCAATTCACCTCAAATATTAGTTCTACTGCAGCGCTCTGCTGAGCATATACAGCATGTGTGTACTGTGCAGGTTCTCACCAGAGAAATCCTCGATGATCATAGTTATTCTTTTTTCCTTTCTATCATGATCACTTCTTACATCCATTACTCGTCTCTGTGATCCAGAGACGTTTTTGGCTTACTGCATTCCCACCACTATGCAACCCATAAAGTGTTATAACCAGTGCCCTAGACAATAATAATGCCTCCAATGTGCCCTGTACAGTAATAATACCCACACTGTGCCCTGTACAGTAATAATGTTCCCTCTGTGCCATGTACAGTAATAATGTTCCTTATGTGCCCTGTGCAGTAATTATGTTCCCTCTGTGCCCTGTACAGTAATAATGCCCCCACTGTGCCCTGTACAGTAATAATGCCCATGCTGTGCCCTTTTCAGTAATAATGTTCCCTGTGTCCTGTACAGTAATAATGTTCCCTGTGTCCTGTGCAGTAATAATGCCTCCACTGTGCCCTGTACAGTAATAATACCCACACTGTGTCCTGTACAGTAATAATGTTCTCTTTGTGCCCTGTACAGTAATAATGTTCCCTCTGTGCCATGTACAGTAATAATGTTCCTTATGTGCCCTGTACAGTAATAATGCTCCCACTGCCCTGTACAGTAATAATGTTCCCTCTGTGCCCTCTACAGTAATAATGCCCCCACTGTGCCCTGTACAGTAATAATGCCCACGCTGTGCCCTGTACAGTAATAATACCCACGCTGTGCCATGTACAGTAATAATGTTCCCTGGGTCCTGTACAGTAATAATGTTCCCTGTGTCCTGTGCAGTAATAATGCCTCCACTGTGCCCTGTACAGTAATAATGTTCCCTCTACAGTAGTAATGCACCCACTGTGCCCTGTACAGGAATAATGCCCCCACTGTGCTTTGTACAGTAATAATGTTTCCCCTGTGCCCTGTGCAGTAATAATGTTCCCTACTGTGCCCTGTACAGTAATAATGTTTCCTCTGTGCCCTGTGCAGTAATAATGTTCCCTACTGTGCCCTGTACAGTAATAATGCCCCCACTGTGCCCTGTACAGTAATAATGCCCCCACTGTGCCCTGTACAGTAATAATGCCCCCACTGTGCCCTGTACAGTAATAAAACCCACACTGTGCCCTGTACAGTAATAATGTTCCATATGTTCCCTGTACAGTAATAATGCCCCTACTGTGCTCTGTACAGTAATAATGTTCCATATGTTCCCTGTACAGTAATAATGTTGCCTCTATGCCCTGTACAGTAATAATGCCCCTACTGTGCTCTGTACAGTAATAATGCCCCCACTGTGCCCTGTACAGTAATAATGCCCCCACTGTGCTCTGTACAGTAATAATGCCCCCACTGTGCCCTGTACAGTAATAATGCCCCCACTGTGCCCTGTACAGTAATAAAACCCACACTGTGCCCTGTACAGTAATAATGTTCCATATGTTCCCTGTACAGTAATAATGTTACCTCTATGCTCTGTGCAGTAATAATGTTCCCTACTGTGCCCTGTACAGTAATAATGTTCCATATGTTCCCTGTACAGTAATAATGTTCCCTCTGTGCCCTGTACAGTAATAATGCCCCCACTGTGCCCTGTACAGTAATAATGCCCCACTGTGCCATGTACAGTAATAATGCCCCCACTGTGCCCTGTACAGTAATGATGCCCCCACTGTGCCCTGTACAGTAATAAAACCCACACTGTGCCCTGTACAGTAATAATGTTCCATATGTTCCCTGTACAGTAATAATGCCCCTACTGTGCTCTGTACAGTAATAATGTTCCATATGTTCCCTGTACAGTAATAATGTTGCCTCTATGCCCTGTACAGTAATAATGCCCCTACTGTGCTCTGTACAGTAATAATGCCCCCACTGTGCCCTGTACAGTAATAATGCCCCCACTGTGCTCTGTACAGTAATAATGCCCCCACTGTGCCCTGTACAGTAATAATGCCCCCACTGTGCCCTGTACAGTAATAAAACCCACACTGTGCCCTGTACAGTAATAATGTTCCATATGTTCCCTGTACAGTAATAATGTTACCTCTATGCTCTGTGCAGTAATAATGTTCCCTACTGTGCCCTGTACAGTAATAATGTTCCATATGTTCCCTGTACAGTAATAATGTTCCCTCTGTGCCCTGTACAGTAATAATGCCCCCACTGTGCCCTGTACAGTAATAATGCCCCACTGTGCCATGTACAGTAATAATGCCCCCACTGTGCCCTGTACAGTAATGATGCCCCCACTGTGCCCTGTACAGTAATAAAACCCACACTGTGCCCTGTACAGTAATAATGTTCCATATGTTCCCTGTACAGTAATAATGTTCCCTCTGTGCCCTGTGCAGTAATAATGTTCCATATGTTCCCTGTACAGTAATAATGTTCCCTACTGTGCCCTGTACAGTAATAATGCCCCCACTGTGCCCTGTACAGTAATAATGCCCCCACTGTGCCCTGAGCAGTAATAATGTTCCCTACTGTGCCCTGTACAGTAATAATGTTCCATATGTTCCCTGTACAGTAATAATGTTCCCTTTGTGCCCTGTACAGTAATAATGTTCCGTACTGTGCCCTGTACAGTAATAATGCCCCCACTGTGCCCTGTGCAGTAATAATGCCCCGACTGTGCCCTGTACAGTAATAATGCCCCCACTGTGCTCTGTACAGTAATAATGCCCCCACTGTGCCCTGTACAGTAATGATGCCCCTATGTGCCCTGTATTGTAATAATGCCCCCACTGTGCCCTGTACAGTAATAATGTTCCATTTGTTCCCTGTACAGTAATAATGTTCCCTCTGTGCCCTGCGCAGTAATAATGTTCTCTACTGTGCCTTGTACAGTAATAATGCCCCCACTGTGCTGTGTACAGTAATAATGCCCCCACTGTGCTCTGTACAGTAATAATGCCCCCACTGTGCCCTGTACAGTAATAATGCCCCAACTGTGCCCTGTACAGTAATAATGCCCCCACTGTGCCCTGTACAGTAATAATGCCCCAACTGTGCCCTGTACAGTAATAATGCCCCCACTGTGCCCTGTACAGTAATAATGCCCCCACTGTGCCCTGTACAGTAATAATGCCCCAACTGTGCCCTGTACAGTAATAATGCCCCCACTGTGCCACTGTATAGTAATAATGCCCCCACTGTGCCCTGTATAGTAATAATGCCCCCACTGTGCCCTGTACAGTAATAATGACCCCACTGTGCCCTGTATAGTAATAATGCCCCCACTGTGCTCTGTACAGTAATAATGCCCCCACTCTGCCCTGTATAGTAATAATGCCCCCACTGTGCCCTGTACAGTAATAATGTTCCATATGTGCCCTGTACAGTAATAATGCCCCCACTGTGCCCTGTACAGTAATAATGCCACCACTGTGCCCTGTACAGTAATAATGCCCCCACTGTGCTCTATACAGTAATAATGCCCACACTGTGCCCTCTACAGTAATAATGCCCCCACAGTGCCCTGTACAGTAATAATGCCCCCACTGTGCTCTGCACAGTAATAATGCCCCCACTGTGCCCTGTACAGTAATGATGCCCCTATGTGCCCTGTATTGTAATAATGCCCCCACTGTGCCCTGTACAGTAATAATGTTCCATTTGCTCCCTGTACAGTAATAATGTTCCCTCTGTGCCCTGTGCAGTAATAATGTTCCCTACTGTGCCCTGTAGAGTAATAATGTTCCATATGTTCCCTGTACAGTAATAATGTTCCCTACTGTGCCCTGTACAGTAATAATGCCCCTACTGTGCCCTGTGCAGTAATAATGTTCCCTACTGTGCCCTGTACAGTAATAATGTTCCATATGTTCCCTGTACAGTAATAATGTTCCCTCTGTGCCCTGTATAGTAATAATGTTCCCTACTGTTCCCTGTACAGTAATAATGCCCCCACTGTGCCCTGTACAGTAATAATGCCCCCACTGTGCTCTGTACAGTAATAATGCCCCCACTGTGCCCTGTACAGTAATGATGCCCCTATGTGCCCTGTATTGTAATAATGCCCCCACTGTGCCCTGTACAGGTATGATGCCCCTATGTGCCCTGTATTGTAATAATGCCCCCACTGTGCCCTGTACAGTAATAATGTTCCATTTGTTCCCTGCACAGTAATAATAATAATAAATTTTATTTTTATAGCGCCGACATATTCCGCAGCACTTTACATTTCAGAGGGGATTTGTACAGACAATAGACATTACAGCATAACAATAATCACATAGATTATAACAATTACCAAGAGGAATGAGGGCCCTGCTCACAAGCTTACAGTCTATGAGGAAAGAGGTAGACACGAAAGGTGGGTGGTAACAGTTGCCCTGATTGTATGGACCAGCCATAATGTTAGGTGTGTGACAGTACGGACACAGAGGGCTAATGGATGCATAAAGCATGTGGGATAATGATGCGGGGAACCTGGTTATGGTAAAACTTTTGCTGTGCCACACAGGGATAGATTAGGTTAATGTGTTGAGGCGGTAGGCCAGTCTGAATAAATGCGTTTTCGGGACGCGCTTAAAATTGTGGGGATTGGGGACTAATCGTATTGACCTGGGAAGTGCATTCCAAAGAATTGGCGCGGCACGTGTAAAGTCTTGGAGACGGGAGTGGGAGGTTCTGACTATTGAGGATGCTAACCTCAGGTCATTAGCAGAACGGAGGGCGCGGGTAGGGTGGTATACTGAAACAAGGGAGGAGATGTAGGGTGGTGCTGAGCCATGGAGGGCTTTGTGAGTGAGGGTAATAAGATTATACTGAATTCTGGAGTGGATCGGTAGCCAGTGTAATGACTGGCACAAGGTAGAGGCATCAGTGTAATGATTGGTGAGGAATATGATCCTGGCTGCAGCATTCAAGACAGATTGGAGAGGGGAGAGTTTGGTAAGAGGGAGACCGATTAGAAGAGAGTTACAATAGTCGAGACGAGAATGAATAAGAGAAACAGTAAGAGTTTTTGCAGAGTCAAAGGTAAGAAAAGGTCGAATTCTAGAAATGTTTTTGAGGTGCAGATGACAAGAGCGAGCCAGTGATCGAATGTGGGGGGCAAAGGAAAGCTCGGAATCAAGTATGACCCCAAGACAGCGGGCCTGTTGCTGGGGAGTAATAGTGGAACCACACACAGAAATGGCAATGTCGGGTGTAGGTACATTAGTAGAGGGAGGAAACACCAGGAGTTCAGTCTTTGACAGGTTCAGTTTCAGATATAGTGATGACATGATATTAGACACAGCGTTTAGACAATCGCCGGTGTTTTCTAGAAAGGCTGGCGTGATGTCAGGAGAAGAAGCGTATAATTGGGCGTCATCAGCATAGAGATGGTACTGGAAACCAAATCTACTGATTGTTTGACCAATAGGGGCAGTGTACAAGGAGAAGAGGAGGGGGCCTAGAACCGATCCTTGGGGGACCCCAACAGTAAGGGGAAGATGAGAGGAGGAGGAACTGGCAAAAGATACAGTAAAGGAGCGGTCGGAGAGATAGGAGGAGAACCAGGAGAGAACGGTATCCTTGAGGCCAATGGAACGGAGCATAGTGAGGAGGAGCTGATGATCCACAGTGTCGAATGCTGCAGAGAGATCCAAGAGAATTAGCATGGAGTAGTGACCATTTGATTTAGCTGTTAGCAGATCATTAGAGACTTTAGTGAGGGCAGTTTCAGTGGAGTGTAAAGAGCGGAAACCGGATTGGAGAGGGTCGAGAACAGAGTTTTCTGAGAGATAGCGGATAAGACGGGAGTGGACCAGGCGTTCCAGGAGTTTAGAGATGAAGGGAAGATTAGAGACAGGTCTATAGTTAGCGGCACAGTTTTGGTCGAGGGATGGTTTTTTAAGTAGTGGATGTATGATGGCATGTTTAAATGAGGAGGGAAAAATACCAGAAGAGAGAGAGAGGTTAAATATTTTAGTTAGGTGAGGGGTGACAGCAGGGGAAAGGGACTGGAGGAGATGTGACGGAAATGGGTCACTGGTGCAAGTAGTTGGGCGAGAAGATGCAAGGAGCCTGCTTACTTCTTCTTCTGTGACTGGTTCAAAATCAGAGAGTGAGTTAGATGCAGTGGGGAGGGAGGACAGTGCATGGTATGAGGTGATTGGGAGATAATTTCCTGTCGGATCTGGTCAATTTTTTCTTTGAAGTAATTGGCCAGATCGTCAGCTCGGAGCTCCGTGGTTGGGGCCTGTACTCTTGGATTGAGTAGAGAATGAAAAGTGTCAAAGAGACGTTTCGGGTTATTGGACAGTGAGGTGATGAGGGTGTTGAAATAGGTTTGTTTGGAGAGGTGAAGGGCAGTGTTGTATGTTCTAAGCATAAACTTAAAATGGATGAAATCTTCGGGTAGATTGGATTTTCTCCACAGACGTTCGGCGCACCTGGAGCACCGCTGCAGGAAACGTGTTTGCACCGTGTGCCAGGGTTGTCGCCGTCTGCGTTGTGGTGTTCTATTTATAGGGGGTGCAAATTCATCCAGGGCAGTTTGAAGTGTTTCATTGTAATGCTTCAATGCAGAATCAGGACATGAGAGGGAGGAGATAGGGGCCAATGAAGACTGCAAGTTCTTCATAAGTTTCTGGGTGTTAATGGCCTGTATGTTTCTATAAGTCTGGACAGTGGGGGTGACCTGAGCAGCCTGGCAGTTCTTGATAGAGAATGAAAGAAGATTGTGGTCAGAGAGCGGGAGAGGGGAGTTTGCAAAATCATCCACTGCACAAAGCCGAGAGAAGACCAAGTCGAGGGAGTTTCCGTCTTCATGCGTTGGAGAATTAGTAAGCTGCGAAAGGCCAAATGAGGAGGTTAGAGATAAAAGGTGAGTAGCAGATGGTGAGAGGGGAAGAGCAATGGGGATGTTGAAATCTCCCATGATGAGGGTAGGGATGTCACAGGAGAGAAAATGTGGAAGCCAAGTGGCAAAATGATCCAGGAACTGATGGGAGGGGCCGGGAGGACGATACACCACCGCCACTCGCATGGAGAAGGGGGTGTAGAGTCTGACGGCATGGACCTCAAAAGAAGGGAAGACAAGTGAGGGTACTTGAGGGATAACCTGAAAGGTACATTTTGGTGATAGGAGCAGACCAACGCCTCCACCAGCTCTATTGTCTGATCTTGGGGTATGAGAGAAGTGAAGCCCCCCATATGAAAGAGCAGCAGCAGCGGTCGTGTCTGACTGCTGGATCCAGGTTTCAGTAAGAGCCAGGAGGTTAAGAGAATTAGAAAGGAAAAAGTCATGAATGAAGGAGAGTTTGTTACACACTGAGCGAGAATTCCAAAGTGCACAATTAAGAGAGACAGATGGCAGGCAGGGAATATTAATAAGATTAGAGGGGTTTCTGAGTGTAGCAGTCGGGAGGTTTGACTTTCTATAACATGGGGGACCAGGGTTGGGAGCAATGTCTCCTGCGACTAGGAGAAGGAGGATAGAAAGAGTGAGCAGATGGTTAAGTGATTTGTGAGAGCGTCTCTGATGTTGAATGGTGGGACTGACTGGATCTGTGCAATTTAACAATGTGAAAAGAGCATGAGTGCTATACATAGGAGAGGAAAGGAGTGAGGGGCCGATATGGATGGAGTGTAGAGAGTTAATGCCAGGGCGGTGGATGTGTGTGAATGCAGCGGCCAGGATTAAAATTACACAAATGCATATGGTATATATTTGTTGTACTCCAAATGTACAGGGAGTAGATGTATATAAATGTCTTACCTGTCTCCTGCCCTGTTATAACTGCCAGTACTTTGATAAACTGTACTTGGATAAAGTGTGCTTAAATGCCCCCTGCATAAATGCTATCCCCAAGCTATGTCTGAATATATAGGAGGATAAGACTTAGAACTTTTTTTTTTTTTTTTTTGGCTCTCTCTCTTCTCGTTAATCAATCACACTAAATTGAGACACCAGGACCCAATAAAATGTTGTGGTCAAATAAACACATGTCCAGCACTACATGGATCATAAAGCACTTTGAAAAGTTTCTTGACCTCACAACATAAGGGGACAAGCAGAGTAAGTTGAAAAAAACTATATACCATATATAAGCTTGCAGAGTTGAAAACACAGAGATAGCATTCAGGATTAACTGCTTGCTGACATTGAATGGAAACACAGGAGTGGATTCAGAGCAGAGGTTGGAAAAGCTGGTTACCTGTATGAAGAGAATAGAGATGCGTGTCACATTCATCCATGTTATAACTGCCAGTACTTTGATAAACTGTACTTGGATAAAGTGTGCATAAATGCCCCCTGCATAATAATGTTCCCTCTGTGCCCTGCGCAGTAATAATGTTCTCTACTGTGCCTTGTACAGTAATAATGCCCCCACTGTGCTCTGTACAGTAATAATGCCCCCACTGTGCCCTGTACAGCAATAATGCCCCCACTGTGCCCTGTACAGTAATAATGCCCCCACTGTGCCCTGTACAGTAATAATGCCCCCACTGTGCCCTGTATAGTAATAATGCCCCCACTGTGCCCTGTACAGTAATAATGCCCCCACTGTGCCCTGTACAGTAATAATGCCCCTACTGTGCTCTGTACAGTAATAATGCCCCTACTGTGCTCTGTACAGTAATAATGCCCCCACTCTGCCCTGTATAGTAATAATGCCCCCACTCTGCCCTGTACAGTAATAATGTTCCATATGTGCCCTGTACAGTAATAATGCCCCCACTGTGCCCTGTACAGTAATAATGTTCCATATGTGCCCTGTACAGTAATAATGTTCCATATGTGCCCTGTACAGTAATAATGCCCCCACTGTGCCCTGTACAGTAATGATGTTCCATATGTGCCCTGTACAGTAATAATGCCCCACTGTGCCCTGTACAGTAATAAAACCCACACTGTGCCCTGTACAGTAATAATGTTCCATATGTTCCCTGTACAGTAATAATGCCCCCACTGTGCCCTGTACAGCAATAATGCCCCCACTGTGCCCTGTACAGTAATAATGCCCCCACTGTGCCCTGTACAGTAATAATGCCCCCACTGTGCCCTGTATAGTAATAATGCCCCCACTGTGCCCTGTACAGTAATAATGCCCCCACTGTGCCCTGTACAGTAATAATGCCCCTACTGTGCTCTGTACAGTAATAATGCCCCTACTGTGCTCTGTACAGTAATAATGCCCCCACTCTGCCCTGTATAGTAATAATGCCCCCACTCTGCCCTGTACAGTAATAATGTTCCATATGTGCCCTGTACAGTAATAATGCCCCCACTGTGCCCTGTACAGTAATAATGTTCCATATGTGCCCTGTACAGTAATAATGTTCCATATGTGCCCTGTACAGTAATAATGCCCCCACTGTGCCCTGTACAGTAATGATGTTCCATATGTGCCCTGTACAGTAATAATGCCCCCACTGTGCCCTGTACAGTAATAAAACCCACACTGTGCCCTGTACAGTAATAATGTTCCATATGTTCCCTGTACAGTAATAATGTTGCCTCTATGCCCTGTACAGTAATAATGCCCCTACTGTGCTCTGTACAGTAATAATGCCCCCACTGTGTCTTGTACAGTAATAATGCCCCCACTGTGCTCTGTACAGTAATAATGCCCCCACTGTGCCCTGTACAGTAATAATGCCCCCACTGTGCCCAGTACAGTAATAATGCCCCCACTGTGCTCTGTACAGTAATAATGCCCCCACTCTGCCCTGTATAGTAATAATGCCCCCACTCTGCCCTGTACAGTAATAATGTTCCATATGTGCCCTGTACAGTAATAATGCCCCCACTGTGCCCTGTACAGTAATAATGTTCCATATGTGCCCTGTACAGTAATAATGCCCCCACTGTGCCCTGTACAGTAATAATGTTCCTTCTGTGCCCTGTACAGTAATAATGGCCCTACTGTGCCCTATACAGTAATAATGCCCACACTGTGCCCTGTACAGTAATAATGCCCCCACTGTGCCCTGTACAGTAATAATGTTCCATATGTGCCCTGTACAGTAATAATGTTCCATATGTGCCCTGTACAGTAATAATGCCCCCACTGTGCCCTGTACAGTAATAATGCCCCCACTGTGCCCTGTACAGTAATAATGTTCCATATGTGCCCTGTACAGTAATAATGTTCAATATGTGCCCTGTACAGTAATAATGCCCCTACTGTGCTCTGTACAGTAATAATGCCCCCACTGTGCCCTGTACAGTAATAATGCCCCCACTGTGCTCTGTACAGTAATAATGCCCCCACTGTGCCCTGTACAGTAATAATGCCCCCACTGTGCCCTGTACAGTAATAATGCCCCCACTGTGCCCTGTACAGTAATAATGCCCCCACTGTGCCCTGTACAGCAATAATGCCCCCACTGTGCCCTGTACAGTAATAATGCCCCCACTGTGCCCTGTACAGTAATAATGCCCCCACTGTGCCCTGTATAGTAATAATGCCCCCACTGTGCCCTGTACAGTAATAATGCCCCCACTGTGCCCTGTACAGTAATAATGCCCCTACTGTGCTCTGTACAGTAATAATGCCCCTACTGTGCTCTGTACAGTAATAATGCCCCCACTCTGCCCTGTATAGTAATAATGCCCCCACTCTGCCCTGTACAGTAATAATGTTCCATATGTGCCCTGTACAGTAATAATGCCCCCACTGTGCCCTGTACAGTAATAATGTTCCATATGTGCCCTGTACAGTAATAATGTTCCATATGTGCCCTGTACAGTAATAATGCCCCCACTGTGCCCTGTACAGTAATAATGTTCCATATGTGCCCTGTACAGTAATGATGTTCCATATGTGCCCTGTACAGTAATAATGCCCCTACTGTGCTCTGTACAGTAATAATGCCCCCACTGTGCCCTGTACAGTAATAAAACCCACACTGTGCCCTGTACAGTAATAATGTTCCATATGTTCCCTGTACAGTAATAATGATGCCTCTATGCCCTGTACAGTAATAATGCCCCTACTGTGCTCTGTACAGTAATAATGGCCCCACTGTGTCTTGTACAGTAATAATGCCCCCACTGTGCTCTGTACAGTAATAATGCCCCCACTGTGCCCTGTACAGTAATAATGCCCCCACTGTGCCCTGTACAGTAATAATGCCCCCACTGTGCTCTGTACAGTAATAATGCCCCCACTCTGCCCTGTATAGTAATAATGCCCCCACTCTGCCCTGTACAGTAATAATGTTCCATATGTGCCCTGTACAGTAATAATGCCCCCACTGTGCCCTGTACAGTAATAATGTTCCATATGTGCCCTGTACAGTAATAATGCCCCCACTGTGCCCTGTACAGTAATAATGTTCCTTCTGTGCCCTGTACAGTAATAATGGCCCTACTGTGCCCTATACAGTAATAATGCCCACACTGTGCCCTGTACAGTAATAATGCCCCCACTGTGCCCTGTACAGTAATAATGTTCCATATGTGCCCTGTACAGTAATAATGTTCCATATGTGCCCTGTACAGTAATAATGCCCCCACTGTGCCCTGTACAGTAATAATGCCCCCACTGTGCCCTGTACAGTAATAATGTTCCATATGTGCCCTGTACAGTAATAATGTTCAATATGTGCCCTGTACAGTAATAATGCCCCTACTGTGCTCTGTACAGTAATAATGCCCCCACTGTGCCCTGTACAGTAATAATGCCCCCACTGTGCTCTGTACAGTAATAATGCCCCCACTGTGCCCTGTACAGTAATAATGCCCCCACTGTGCCCTGTACAGTAATAATGCCCCCACTGTGCCCTGTACAGTAATAATGCCCCCACTGTGCCCTGTTCAGTAATAATGTTCCATATGTTCCCTGTACAGTAATAATGTTGCCTCTATGCCCTGTGCAGTAATAATGTTGCCTACTGTGCCCTGTACAGTAATAATGTTCCATATGTTCCCTGTACAGTAATAATGTTCCCTCTGTGCCCTGTACAGTAATAATGTTCCCTACTGTGCCCTGTACAGTAATAATGCCCCCACTGTGCCCTGTACAGTAATAATGCCCCCACTGTGCCATGCACAGTAATAATGCCCATACTGTGCCCTGTACAGTAATAATGCCCCCACTGTGCCATGTACAGTAATAATGCCCCCACTGTGCCCTGTACAGTAATAATGCCCCCACTGTGCCCTGTACAGTAATAAAACCCACACTGTGCCCTGTACAGTAATAATGTTCCATATGTTCCCTGTACAGTAATAATGTTCCCTCTGTGCCCTGTGCAGTAATAATGTTCCCTACTGTGCCCTGTACAGTAATAATGTTCCATATGTTCCCTGTACAGTAATAATGTTCCCTACTGTGCCCTGTACAGTAATAATGCCCCCACTGTGCCTTGTACAGTAATAATGCCCCCACTGTGCCCTGTGCAGTAATAATGTTCCCTACTGTGCCCTGTACAGTAATAATGTTCCATATGTTCCCTGTACAGTAATAATGTTCCCTCTGTGCCCTGTACAGTAATAATGTTCCCTACTGTGCCCTGTACAGTAATAATGCCCCCACTGTGCCCTGTGCAGTAATAATGTCCCCACTGTGCTCTGTACAGTAATAATGCCCCCACTGTGCTCTGTACAGTAATAATGCCCCCACTGTGCCCTGTACAGTAATGATTCCCCTATGTGCCCTGTATTGTAATAATGCCCCCACTGTGCCCTGTACAGTAATAATGTTCCATTTGTTCCCTGTACAGTAATAATGTTCCCTCTGTGCCCTGCACAGTAATAATGTTCTCTACTGTGCCTTGTACAGTAATAATGCCCCCACTGTGCTCTGTACAGTAATAATGCCCCCACTGTGCTCTGTACAGTAATAATGCCCCCACTGTGCCCTGTACAGTAATAATGCCCCCACTGTGCCCTGTGCAATAATGCCCCCACTGTGCCCTGTACAGTAATAATGCCCCCACTGTGCCCTGTACAGTAATAATGTTCCTTCTGTGCCCTGTACAGTAATAATGCCCCCACTGTGCCCTATACAGTAATAATGCCCACACTGTGCCCTGTACAGTAATAATGCCCCCACTGTGCCCTGTACAGTAATAATGTTCCATATGTGCCCTGTACAGTAATAATGTTCCATATGTGCCCTGTACAGTAATAATGCCCCCACTGTTCCCTGTACAGTAATAATGTTCCTTATGTGCCCTGTACAGTAATAATGCCCCTACTGTGCCCTATACAGTAATAATGCCCCCACTGTGCCCTGCACAGTAATAATGCCCCCACTGTGCCCTGTACAGTAATAATGTTCCTTATGTGCCCTGTATAGTAATAATGCCCCCACTGTGCCCTGCACAGTAATAATGCCCCCACTGTGCCCTGTACAGTAATAATGTTCCATATGTGCCCTGTACAGTAATAATGCCCCCACTGTGCCCTGTACAGTAATAATGTTCCATATGTGCCCTGTACAGTAATAATACCCCCACTGTGCCCTGTACAGTAATAATGTTCCTTATGTGCCCTGTACAGTAATAATGCCCCTACTGTGCCCTATACAGTAATAATGTCACCACTGTGCCCTGTACAGTAATAATGCCCCCACTGTGCCCTGCACAGTAATAATGCCCCCACTGTGCCCTGTACAGTAATAATGTTCCTTATGTGCCCTGTACAGTAATAATGCCCCTACTGTGCTCTGTACAGTAATAATGTCACCACTGTGCCCTGTACAGTAATAATCTCCCCACTGTGCCCTATACAGTAATAATGCCCCCACTGTGCCCTGTACAGTAATAATGCCCCCACTGTGCCCTATACAGTAATAATGCCCCCACTATGCCCTGCACAGTAATAATGTCACCACTGTGCCCTGTACAGTAATAATCTCCCCACTGTGCCCTATACAGTAATAATGTCCCCACTGTGCCCTGTATAGTAATAATGCCCCCACTGTGCCCTGTACAGTAATAATGTTCCTTATGTGCCCTGTACAGTAATAATGCCCCCACTGTGCCCTGCACAGTAATAATGCCCCCACTGTGCCCTGTACAGTAATAATGTTCCTTATGTGCCCTGTACAGTAATAATGCCCCCACTGTGCCCTGCACAGTAATAATGCCCCCACTGTGCCCTGTACAGTAATAATGTTCCATATGTGCCCTGTACAGTAATAATGCCCCCACTGTGCCCTGTACAGTAATATTGTTCCATATGTGCCCTGTACAGTAATAATGCCCCCACTGTGCCCTGTACAGTAATAATGTTCCTTATGTGCCCTGTACAGTAATAATGCCCCTACTGTGCCCTATACAGTAATAATGTCACCACTGTGCCCTGTACAGTAATAATGCCCCCACTGTGCCCTGCACAGTAATAATGCCCCCACTGTGCCCTGTACAGTAATAATGTCCCTTATGTGCCCTGTACAGTAATAATGCCCCTACTGTGCCCTGTACAGTAATAATGTCACCACTGTGCCCTGTACAATAATAATCTCCCCACTGTGCCCTATACAGTAATAATGCCCCCACTGTGCCCTGTACAGTAATAATGCCCCCACTGTGCCCTATACAGTAATAATGCCCCCACTGTGCCCTGCACAGTAATAATGTCACCACTGTGCCCTGTACAGTAATAATCTCCCCACTGTGCCCTATACAGTAATAATGCCCCCACTGTGCCCTGTACAGTAATAATGCCCCCACTGTGCCCTGTACAGTAATAATGCCCCCACTGTGCCCTGTACAGTAATAATGCCCCAACTGTGCCCTGTACAGTAATAATGTTCCTTATGTGCCCTGTACAGTAATAATGCCCCTACTGTGCCCTATACAGTAATAATGTCACCACTGTGCCCTGTTCAGTAATAATGCCCCCACTGTGCCCTGCACAGTAATAATGCCCCCACTGTGCCCTGTACAGTAATAATGTTCCTTATGTGCCCTGTACAGTAATAATGCCCCTACTGTGCCCTGTACAGTAATAATGTCACCACTGTGCCCTGTACAGTAATAATCTCCCCACTGTGCCCTATACAGTAATAATGCCCCCACTGTGCCCTGTACAGTAATAATGCCCCCACTGTGCCCTGTACAGTAATAATGCCCCCACTGTGCCCTATACAGTAATAATGTTCCTTATGTGCCCAATACAGTAATAATGCCCCCACTGTGCCCTGCACAGTAATAATGTCACCACTGTGCCCTGTACAGTAATAATCTCCCCACTGTGCCCTATACAGTAATAATGCCCCCACTGTGCCCTGTACAGTAATAATGCCCCCACTGTGCCCTGTACAGTAATAATGCCCCCACTGTGCCCTGTACAGTAATAATGCCCCCACTGTGCCCTGTTTAGTTATAATGTCCCTTCTGTACATTCTCCAAGTAGTAATAGTGCTCCTTCGAATCTTTTTGTAATAATAATTCTTAGGTGCCTCCTTGAATAATACTTCCCTTTTACCCGTTATAATAAAAACACCCATTGTGCATTTACAATAATGCCTCTTGTGCTTTCCTTATAATGATAATGACTCCCCCCCGTTGTGGCTCCTTATAATAATACCCCTCAGTGCCTCTTTTTTGTACTCTTTCCCCTGAGCAGGGATGTACATAGAAATCACAGGGCCCCATAGGAAAAGTCCTGTCACGGCACATAGGGGCAGTCACAGAAGGACGGATGTGTATGGCAGCACTTACACAGTTATACACCTACAGAAGACCCTTAGTGAGCATGATGGACCCCACACAGTCACCTACACAGTATGATAGTCCCCGCCCAGCCCCCATAGAGTATGATGGCCGCTACACAGCCCCTCAGCATCTGATGGTCTGCACACAGCCACCTATAGCGTATGATGGTCTCCACACAGCCCCTCTTACAATATGATGGTCATCAAACAACCAACCAGAGTATAATGGTCCCAGTATAGCCCACCATAAAGTGATCCGTACACACTTCCCGTGCAGCATGATGGTCTCTGCGTAGCTGCCATACAGTATGATAATCCCCACACAACCCCCCAGAGTATGATGTGTGATGCTCCCCACACACCCATACATAAAGTATGATGATCCCTACCCAGCTCCCCAGAGTAAGATGATCCCAAAACCCCTCATTCAGTACAATAATCCTCACACCTCCATACATACAGTATGATGATCCCACATAGTCCCCCATAAAGTATAATGGTCACCACAGCCTCTAAAAAAACAAAAAATCTTAGACTCACCAAATCCAGAGCCCCATCCACTGCAGCCACTGTCTCCTGTGCTATCTTTGCCTTGCAGTGGATAGGGAGGTGGGATACAGTGATGTCATTATGCCATCTGACATCCCCTGCAGGGCACTGGCCTCCAGCAGGCTACAAGCCAGAACTAGCAGGTGGCTCTGTGCTCCGCAACAGCTGTTGACAGTACCAGCGTTCAGTATGTACCAGTAATACTGTTAACAGTGCCACAATCAATTCGGCCCATGACTGGACCGGCCCATCTGGCATTTTCCAGATCTACCTGACAGTACACTCACAACACTCTATAGGAGAGCGGACAGATCCTCTCTCTGCATACTGACCTCTGCACCTGTCACAGAGCATGCTCACTACACTCTGTAGGAGAGCGGACAGAGCCTCTTCCCTCCTTCCTCTCTCTCCATACTGACCTCTGCACCTGTCACAGAGCATGCTCACTACACTCTGTAGGAGAGCGGACAGAGCCTCTTCTCTCTTCCCTCTGTCTGCATACTGACCTCTCTACCTGTCACAGAGCATGCTCACTACACTCTGTAGGAGAGCGGACAGAGCCTCTTCCCTCTTCCCTCTGTCTGCATACTGACCTCTCTACCTGTCACAGAGCATGCTCACTACACTCTGTAGGAGAGAGGACAGATCCTCTTTCCTCCTCCCTCTCTCTACATACTGACCTCTCTACCTGTCGCAGAGCATGCTCACTACACTCTATAGGAGAGGAGGCAGATCCTCTTCGCTCCTCCCTCTCTCTGCATACTGACCTCTGCACCTGTCACAGAGCATGCTCACTACACTCTGTAGGAGAGCGGACAGATCCTCTTCGCTCCTCCCTCTCTCTGCATACTGAACTCTACACCTGTCACAGAGCATGCGCACTACACTCTGTAGGAGAGCGGACAGATCCTCTTCCCTCCTCCCTCTCTCTACATACTGACCTCTCTACCTGTCACAGAGCATGCTCACTACACTCTATAGGAGAGGAGGCAGATCCTCTTCGCCCCTCCCTCTCTCTGCATACTGACCTCTGCACCTGTCACAGAGCATGCTCACTACACTCTGTAGGAGAGCGGACAGATCCTCTTCCCTCCTCCCTCTCTCTACATACTGACCTCTCTACCTGTCACAGAGCATGCTCACTACACTCTATAGGAGAGGAGGCAGATCCTCTTCGCTCCTCCCTCTCTCTGCATACTGACCTCTGCACCTGTCACAGAGCATGCTCACTACACTCTATAGGAGCAGGGACAGATCCTCTTCGCTCCTCCCTCTCTCTGCATACTGACCTCTGCACCTGTCACAGAGCATGCTCACTACACTCTGTAGGAGAGCGGACAGATCCTCCTCCCTCCCTCTGCATACTGACCTCTGTACCTGTCACAGAGTATGCTCACTACACTCTGTAGGAGAGCGGACAGATCCTCTTCCCTCCTCCATCTTCACTCTCTCTCCATACTGACCTCTACACCTGTCACAGAGCACACTCACTACACTCTATAGGAGAGTGGACAGATCCTCTTCCCTCCTTCCTCTCTCTGCATACTGACCTCTGCACCTGTCACAGAGCATGCTCACTACACTCTATAGGAGAAGGGACAGATCCTCTTTGCTCCTCCCTCTCTCTGCATACTGACCTCTGCACCTGACACAGAGCATGCTCACTACACTCTATTGGAGAGAGGACAGATCCTCCTCCCTCCCTCTGCATACTGACCTCTGTACCTGTCACAAAGCATGCTCACTACACTGTATAGGAGATCGGACAGATCCTCTTCCCTCCTCCCTCTCTCTGCATACTGACCTCTGTACCTGTCACAGAGCATGCTCACTACACTCTATAGAAGACGGGACAGATCCTCCTCCATCTTCACTCTCTCTGTATACTGACCTCTGCACCTGTCACAGAGCATGCTCATGAATCTTTCTCACAGAATTCCAGGTACTTGTGAAGCAAATAGTCTAGAACATTATAGCATCCCGCAACATCATCTAAAAATGTAGGAATAAAAAAATAATTAAAAAAAAAAACCAAGAATATGTTGTCAATATAAGATTTTAATAAAAATATAATATAGGATTTGTGCATATTATTGCTGGAGAGGAGGGTGTTAGCCTAAATACAGTTGAAACCAGAAGTTTCCATCCATGATATATAAAGACACATCTGCATGTTTCGCTCAATATCTGACATGAAATCAGAATAAACCTTTCCTGTTTTAGGTCCGTTAGGATTACCATAATTATTAATATTTGCCAAATGCCAGAATAATGAGAGAGAGAGAATGTTTTAATGCATTTTTATTACTTACTCAAAGTCAGAAGTTTCCATACTGTAAGATTACTATGCCTTTAAAGAATTCTGGACGGCCCATATGATGAGGTCATGTGTTTGGAAGCTTCCGTTTTTTATGACAACATCTGAGTTATTAGAGACACAACTGTGGATGCATTTTAATGCACACCTGAAACACATGCTTCTTTGTGTAGCATCATGGGAAAGTCTAAAGAAATCAGCCAAAATATCAGGAAGAGAATTGTGGACTTGCAGAAGTCTGGCTCATCCTTGGGTACAATTTCAGGGTACCTGAAGGTGCCTCGTTCATCTGTACAAACAAGTAAATGCAAGTACAAACAAGATGGGAATGTCCAGCCATCATACCGCTCAGGAAGGAGATGGGTTCTGTGTCCCAGAGATGATCGTGCTTTGGTCTCACATGTGCATATCAACCCAAGGACAAAAGCAAAAGACCTTGTGAAGATGATGGCAGAAGCTGGGAAGATTGTGTCAATATCCACAGTGAAACGAGGACTCTATCATCATGGGCTGAAAGACCACTCTGCCAGGAAGAAGCCAGTACTCCAAAAGAAACATAAATGCACACAGGAACAAAGACTTTAATTTTAGGAGACATGTCCTGTGGTCTGATGAAACTAAAATTGAACTTTTTGGGTATAATGACCATCATCTAACCCAAGTCATTCAGGTTAAAGGCAATGGTACCAAATAAAAATGAAATGGATGGAAACTTCTGACTTTGCAGCAAGTAATAAAAATGTCTTACAACATTCTCTCTCATTATTCTGGCATTTGGCAAATATTAATAACTAGAAATAGGCCCAATGCTATTGCATCGGGAGTGCTGTGAAATGAACATCTGCCGGCGGGCGGCTCAGCCAATGAGCGGTGCCACGCAGGATTTGAATGCATGCATGGCCCTGTCACCCCCCTATCCTGGTATGCATGGTCCCCTCACCCCCAAATCCTGGTATGCATGATCCCCTCACTCCCCTATCCTGGCATGCATGGTCCCCTCACCCCCCTATCCTGGTATGCATGGTCTTCTCACCCCCACTATCCTGGCATGCATGGTCCTCTCACCCACTTTGCTGGTATGCATGCTCCCCTCACCCCCCTATCCTGGTATGCATGCTCCCCTCACCCCCCTATCCTGGTATGCATGGTCCTCTCACCCCCCTATCCTGGTATGCATGGTCCCCTCACCCCCCAATCCTGATATGCATGGTCCCCGAATCCCCCTATCCTAGCATGCATGGTCCCCTCACCCCCTATCCTGGTATGCATGCTACCTCTCACCCCCAAATCCTGATATGCATGGTCCCCTCACCCCCCTATCCTGGAATGCATGGTCCCCTCACCACCCCTTTCCTGGTATGCATGGTCCCCTCACCCTCTATCCTGGTATGCATTGTCCTCTCACCCCCCTATCCTGGTATGCATGGTCCCCTCACCCCCCCCCTTTCCTGGTATGCATGGTCCTCTCACCCCCCCCTATCCTGGTATGCATGGTCCTCTCACCCCCCTATCCTGGTATGCATGGTCCCCCCACCCCCCCTTTCCTGGTATGCATGGTCCTCTCTCCCCCTATCCTGGTATGCATGGGTTCCTCACCCCCCTATCCTGGTATGCATGGTCCTCTCACCCCCCTATCCTGGTATGCATGGTCCTCTCACCCCCTATCCTGGTATGCATGGTCCTCTCACCCCCCCTATCCTGGTATGCATAGTCCTCTCACCCCCCCTATCCTGGTATGCATGGGTTCCTCACCCCCCTATCCTGGTATGCATGGTCCCCCCACCCCCCCTTTCCTGGTATGCATGGTCCTCTCTCCCCCTATCCTGGTATGCATGGGTTCCTCACCCCCCTATCCTGGTATGCATGGTCCTCTCACCCCCCCTATCCTGGTATGCATGGTCCTCTCACCCCCTATCCTGGTATGCATGGTCCTCTCACCCCCCCTATCCTGGTATGCATAGTCCTCTCACCCCCCCTATCCTGGTATGCATGGGTTCCTCACCCCCCAATCCTGGTATGCATGGTCCTCTCACCCCCTTATCCTGGTATGCATGGTCCTCTCACCCCCCTATCCTGGTATGCATGGTCCTCTCACCCCCTTATCCTGGTATGCATGGTCCTCTCACCCCCTTATCCTGGTATGCATGGTCCTCTCACCCCCCTATCCTGGTATGCATGGTCCTCTCACCCCCCTATCCTGGTATGCATGGTCCTCTCACCCCCTATCCTGGTATGCATGGTCCTCTCACCCCCTTATCCTGGTATGCATGGTCCTCTCACCCCCCTATCCTGGTATGCATGGGTTCCTCACCCCCCAATCCTGGTATGCATGGTCCTCTCACCCCCCAATCCTGGTATGCATGGTCCCCTCACCCCCTATCCTGGTATGCATGGTCCTCTCACCCCCTTTCCTGGTAGGCATGGTCCTCTCACCCCTATTAAACTGCACACATACAACAAACAAAAAAAAACATTTATACTCACCCTTCTTTCCTGTGCTTCACCGCTGTCACGTTCTGCCGGAGGCAGGGGGGAGGAGTGTGGCGCTGGAGTAAGCGCATGCCCATACCGCACTGTCCGGCGCCATATTGCTGAAGGCACACTGCAAATGTGTCTTCAGTAAAATAGCGCCGGATAGCGCTATGTGCACGTGCAATTCCAGCACTGCACTCCTGCCCTGGTCTCCGGTGAGAAGAGAAGCGCCGCGGCAACGGTCCTCCCGGTCAGGTAAGTATGTAATCACCCGCCCCGCACGGCAACGCTCATTGGCTCAGCCAATGGAGCAGGGAATTCGAATCCCGCGCCGCTCATTGAATTCCGGCCGCCATATCGGAATAGCCATAACTTGGGTGTTCCAATATGGCGGTCGGCGTACTTCCGGTCGCGGTGCATTGTGGAAGCGACACAAGCGCCGGAAGTGTGTGACAGAGTTTATTGGTAATTGTATATTAGATGATGGTAATCCTAATTGTCCTACGGGAAAGGTTTATTCAGATTTCATGTCAGGCATCGAGTAAAACCTGCAGATGTGTCTTTCTATATAGTGGATGGAAACTTCCGGCTTCAGCTGTAGGTGATCAGATATGAGCCCTCATTGTAGGCTCGGACGCTGCATGACTCTACCTGGATACTCACTTCTGCCTCATTGCTTCCTCCCATCAGATCTCCGCAGTTCGCTTGTGACCTTGGCCGAGGCAGAAAAAAAACAAGTCCTCCTTCTTTCACATCATCAGAAACTACTGACATCATTAGAGGAAGAGCTCGGAAAACAGCAAAGTGAGAAAACAATGATACATGATGAATTGTGAATGCTTATAATGGGAGATGAGAAAATCAATTCAATGTCGAACTTTTAGGAATCTCCCAAACTTAGCAGATTCTAATATGCTTCACAAAAATCTCCAAAATTGTCTGCCCCCACTTTATACAACGCAGAGGATTGTATCAGTCAGAGAGGGCTTGCATGATCTTGATTGTGTCTCTATGGGCTTCCCCATAATTCATTGCAGCTATCACATCACATGGTATAGCATAGCCAATCAGGAAGGACAGCAACCATTTTGTGGTGAATCAGGATAGCAAGAGGACGTCACAAGTCAGCCATAGAGATAAGGAGAGAACACCATGAAACACTGAATAAAAATACACATAGTGTGCAACAGCACAGAAGGAAGAACGGTTACCATCCGTTCACCCATAGCCCTACTTAGGGAGATTACTTAGATATTATCCAGCCTGTGCTTGCAATAAAGAGCATGAATGGAGTTGGATATCATCCTAGGAGATCACACAGGGTTGTACATGTTTTTCAGGGCAATTGGAACACTTGCACTTTGCAGTGCGTCAGTTTGCCACTAACCAAATTTTGAGGAAAAATTAGGCAAAGCTTCAAAATGTTTGTCCATCTCTACCTACAATCTGTCACTATGTGCCGGGTCTGTGCAAACTCTGATCAGAGGTATCTGTAATGGGAGTGGTGGAACCGCTGTGCCGTGGTCCGGGGAGAGCCTGGAGGGGCATGACTAGGTGAGCACCTGATGCTTCACTACAGCTCCTGATGGTGGCGTTGGCTCCTGATGGACACCAGGTGCTACTCCAGGACAGAAGACGGATGAAAGGCAACTGACAAACAAGGGACAAGTAAGGCTAAGTTCACATTAGCGTTTCTGTGCACAGCGTATCATCTCCATGCGCAAACGCATGCAAACGCATGTTTACGCAGCATTTTTTATTTGCATCATCTTACGCATGATGCCAAAAAAAAGCTGCGTGTGCATGCGTCTGTATGTTTTTGCATGCGTTTGCGTTGTTTATGCGCATGTGTTGGATATTTCCAATGCTTTTCCAGTAGAATTTCCTTAACACCAGACCCCAATGGGCATGTTTCAGGGGATTTCTATATATAGACACACTGCACAGATGAAATCTTCATGTTTTGCTGCTGTATCCAGCTTCAAGATGGATCTTAGCATGGAGAGCTTCATTCTTAATCTTGATTTGTCTTTGAAATTGGCTGTTGCCTTTGCTGTGGCTTGTGAAGAAGAAAGAAGAAGAGAAAGACGGAGAAGACATCATTGTCCCTATTGGCAACACCCCATCTTAGAAGTCCGAGAAAGCTGTAGAGCCTACCACTCCTTGTACACAGAGCTGCGTGAAAACCCTGAGAAGTGTTTCAAGTACACGAGAATGTCGAAACCAAGCTTCCATGACTTGCTGCTACGTGTTGAGGATCCATCACCAGGCAGAACACACAGCTACGTCGAGCAATTCCTGCCGAGGAGCGTCTGTTGGTGACCCTAAGGTACGTAATTTTGAAAAAGAAACACCTGTTATTAATATGATTGTTCTAAAAGCCATGTACTGATTTTTTTTCCCCCATTTTCTGTTTGGCAGATTCCTGGCTACCGGAGACACCTTATCATCTCTACATTTTCAATTCCGGATTTCTGAGATTGTTGGAGACACCTGCCGTGCTTTATGTGATGTTCTGCATGAAGAATTCCTCCCCCAACCCACAACTGAACTCTGGCTGGAAAATGCTGCAAAATTCCAGGACATTTGTAATTTTCAAAATGTTTGGGGCTGTGGACAGCAAACACATTCAGATTATGAAACCTGCTGGAAGTGGATCAGAGTATTTCAATGACAAAAAATACTTTTCCATTGTTTTCTTGGCAATTGCAGATGCTGGCTGTCGATTTGTTGCCGTGGACGTTGGCTCCTTTGGACGAGGAAATGACTCACAGACTTTCAAAGACTCTGACATGGGCCAACGTTTGTATGGGAATAATTTCAATTTTCCACCGCAACGACCTCTTCTGAACACTGAAGGACCGCCAATGCCGTTTGTTGTGGTTGGGGATGAGGCGTTTCAAATGTGTGCCAACCTCATAAAACCGTACTCAAGTCGGGACTTGAATCACACCAAAAGGATTTACAACTATCGACTGACGAAGGCACAAAGAACTGTGGAGTGTGCCTTTAGATTGCTGGTATCTAAATGGTGCACTTTGAGAACAGCCATCAATCTAAAAATTGAGACGTTTGATGAGGTTGTGAAAGCGTGTGTTGTTCTGCACAATTACATCCTGGTGAAAGACACCACTTAGAACTTGAGGAACCTGTTACTACAACATTGCAGGATTACCAAGATCACCCTCTGAGGACTACAGAGGAAGCTGCCCAAATGAGGGATAAATTTGCTGCCTACTTTGTTTCGGATATTGGACGTGTGGTATGGCAAGACGAAATGGCTTAAGCCGCTAATAAGTAAAATTTACCTGTAATATTTGCTGACTTTAATACTAACACCTTCCCTGTAACTTTAATTCTAAACACCTTGACTGTAACACCTGTTAATACTTCACTCAACAATACACACGTGTTTAAATAAAGAGATAAAGAAAACACAGGGAGGCAGGAGTTGTGAAAAAAATAATTTTTATTAACGAAAATAAAACCAATGTTTAATTTAACACTTCCTGGACCTGCTTATTCTGAATTGAACGCATGCGTACGCATGTCCTTGTGTACCAATGCATTCCCATAGACAGTAATGCATTGTTTTGACACACTCATCCGCATGCGCATAATTGACGCCTCAAAAAATGCAGCATGATGCATTCACCGGACACCGCCACACACCGCGAAACAATGCATTTGTACAAATCCACATGCGAACTGATGCAAACGCATGTCCCTGCGTACACAATGTTAAATATATGTACGCGTGACGCATGCGGATCATACGCTGCGCACAGATACGCTAATGTGAAACCAGCCTAACTGCAACGGCTCGGTAGGAGAGTACAGCTGATACAGGCAGGCACAGTGGGAACACAGGTACCACAGATGCTAGAGGGTACGGCTGGCATACTGATAGGTACTGGCAGGTGCAGGCTGGTATACGGATGGGCATGGCAGGGGCAGGCTGGTATACAGATGGAAATGGCAGGTGCAGGCGGCATAAATATGGGCAGATGCAGGCTGGCATAAAGATAGGCACGGCAGGTGCAGGCAGGTATACGGATGGGCACAACAGGTGGAGTTGGTATACAGATG
Source organism: Dendrobates tinctorius (assembly GCF_039654945.1). Lineage (NCBI taxonomy): Eukaryota > Metazoa > Chordata > Amphibia > Anura > Dendrobatidae > Dendrobates > Dendrobates tinctorius. The sequence goes on from NW_027361824.1 coordinate 719,100, forward strand.
GGCATGACAGATGCAGGATCGGGACACTTTAGGTCAGCTGATAGGGTCTGTGCACGCCCTCACACAGTACCTGGGGATCTGCATGCCATGCACAAGCACCAGGCAGGAGAAGGAGGAGGTGGAAGTGCTGGACAGGGACCGCAGCAGTGAGTGAGTTGTCGTCTCTGTCGGGGAAGAAGAGAAGCACACTGGGATGCTGGCTTTACAGTATCTAGGTTTTCCAGCACCTGGATGGATTCAGTTTGGTGCCCTCTCCGATACTCAGTTCAAGCGATTTCAGTAGTAATCATGTGAGCCTTCATATCCGACTTTCACTTGCTGACGAGCTGCTCTTCATAATTCTCTCAATGTTCAGTGAAATACCGCAGCCCCTACTTTACTGAGAGAAGCAGGAAGAGTCGCTCATTAGCAAGTGACCATAATTATGAAAATTGCACACCAGTGGTCACATGGCGATCGTTGGAGCTGAAAGCAGAACTGAATCCTGACAGTTAGCATATTACATGCCTTTGGGATTGGGCACGTTACAGTGCTTAATGTTAGAAATAAAGGGGTTGTCCTAATTTGTGATGAAAGTCTGCAGGTAATTCTCACAGTGTGTGCTGCATGCTCTCAGGATTCACCCATGCCATTGGTAAGAGTCGGCGGTCAGATAAATGAGTGAGTCAGCTTACGTCTAGTCGGCAATTGACTGCATTTACACAAATCGTATACTTCCAGTTACTTGACCTTTCACTCTTACCTCTCACTGCTAGCACCAGAGAATCCTGACAGTGTGCAGTACATGCACTTTGAGGATTCAGAAGTCTGCAGTCATGTAGAGTGACTGCAGACTTTCATCACAAATTTGAACAACCCCTTTAACGCTCCTACCATAAATAAAAACATAGTAACCCTTAGCATCACAACCCCCATCGGTATCAAAACACATCACAAGAACCACCATCAGTACAGATATACAGCATCACAGCTTCCATAAGTATTGAAATACATCACCAGAACACAAACAGTACAGAATGATATCACTAGATCCAGAAACAATACATGAATAGAGCACCAGAACCACTATCAGCACATGAATTCATCACCAGGAGTGCAGAAACAGAACAGAAATACACCACCGGAATCACCGTCAGTGCAGGAATACAGCACCAGAACTACCATCAGTATAGGCATACATTGCTAGAATCATAGAATCGTAGAGTTGGAAGGGACCTCCTGGGCCATCTGGTCCAACCCCCTGCTCAAAGCAAGATTTGCTAAATCTTCCCAGTCAAATGTCTGTCCAGCCTCTGTTTGAAGACTTCCATTGAAGGAGAACTCACCACCTCTCGTGGCAGCTTGTTCCACTCTTTGATCACTCTAACTGTCAAAAAGTTTTTTCTAATATCTAATCTGTGTCTCCTCCCATTCAGTTTCATCCCATTGCTTCTAGTCTTTCCTTGTGCAAATGAGAATAAAGATGATCCTTCAACAATATGACAGCCCTTGAGATATTTGTAGACAGCTATTAAGTCTCTCAGTCTTCGCTTTTGCAAACTAAACATTCCCCAATCCTGCAACCTTTCCTCATAAGACAGGGTTTGCAGACCGGTGACCATTCTGGTCACTCTTTTCTGAACTTGCTCCAGTTTGTTGATGTCTTTTTTAAAATGTGGCACCCAAAACTGGACACAATATTCCAGATGAGGTCTGACCAAAGAGGAGTAGAGGGAAATAATGACTTCACGTGATCTAGACTGTATGCTTCTGTTAATACATCCTAGAATTGCATTTGCCTTTTTTGCTGCTGCATCACACTGTTGACTCATATTCAGTCTGTGATCTATTAGTATACCCAAGTCTTTTTCACATGTGCTGTTGCTTAGCCCTATTCCTCCCATTCTGTATATGCTTTTTTCATTTTTACTGCCCAGATGTAGTACTTTGCATTTTTCCCTGTTAAAAACCATTCTGTTAGTTGCTGCCCACTGCTCCAGTTTATTTATATCTTTTTGAATCTTCTCTCTCTCTTTTCTAGTATTAGCTATCCCTCCTAGCTTTGTGTCATCACCAAATTTAATCAGTATACCCTCAATGCCTTCATCTAAATCATTGATAAAGATGTTGAACAATACAGGGCCCAGGACAGAGCCCTGTGGTACCCTACTTGAGACATTCTTCCAAATGGATGTGCAGCCATTTACGACCACTCTTTGGGTCCGATCACTAAGCCAGTTATGAATCCACCTAACAGTTGCCTTGTCCTTTCCATACTTAGTCATTTTTTCAATAAGGATTGTGTGAGATACTTTGTCAAATGCTTTGCTGAAGTCAAGATATACTATATCTACAGCATTTCCCTGATCCACCCAGTCAGTGATTCTGTCATAGAAGGAAATTAAGTTAGTCTGACATGACTTATTAGTTAGAAACCCATGCTGACTCTGTTTAATCACTTCATTCTTATCCAGGTACTTACATACATGTTGTTTAATAATTTGTTCAAAGATCTTTCCTGGTATAGAAGTCAGACTCACCGGCCTATAGTTGCCTGGGTCGACCGTCTTCCCCTTTTTGAAGATAGGAACAACATTTGCTCTTCTCCAGTCTTCTGGGACTTCTACTGTTCTCCAAGAATTTTCAAAGATTATGGAGAGCGGTTCAAAAATTTCTTCTGCTATCTCCTTCAGTACTCTATTAAAAACCATCATCAGTACAGAAATGCTTCACAACTTCCATTAGTGCATGAACACTTTTCCAGTGCAGCTATAAAGCACCAAGCTCAGAACAGCAATCAAGAGTAATGTCAAGTCAGCCCCATATACACTGGTATCGCATGAATCTACAACTGTCAGTGTTTCCTTAACAGCGATAAGGAGATGCTGGGAGTTGTTGTTACCAGCAGAATCACAGTACTGATGAGACTCAGGCAGTATCACAAAATGAACAATTACATCCAAGTACCTTATAGATGACATCTTATCTGTATTGGAATTGGTCTCTTTCTTTTCTTCTCCATTTTTGGAAAAAAAAAAAAAGTATTAGGCCTTCTGCAGCACATCTCGAACCGGTTTCTACAATAAATTCTCCACACACAGTATGATGTACCCCCAATAATTTCCACACCCTATATGATGTCCTCATGGTACTTCTCCCACACATAGTATGATGTCCCCACAGTACACTCCCTGACACACAGTATGATGTCCCCACAGTACATTCCTCCACACACAATATAATGTCCACACAGTATATTCCCCTACACACAGTACGATGTTCCCACAGTACATTCCCCCACACACAGTATAATGTCCCCACAGTACATTCCCCCACACACAGTATGATTTCACCACAGTACATTCCCCCATACAGTATGATGTCTCCACAGTACATTCCCCCACACACAGTATGATGTCCCCACAGTATATTCCCCTACACACAGTATGATGTCCCCACAGTACATTCCCACACACACAGTATGATGTCCTCACAGTACATTCCCCCACACATATAGTATGATGTCCTCACAGTACATTCCCCCACACATAGTATGATGTCCTCACAGTACATTCCCCCACACACAGTATGATGTCCCCACAGTACATTCCCCCACACAGTATAATGTCCCCACAGTACATTCCCCCACACACAGTATGATTTCACCACAGTACATTCCCCCACACAGTATGATGTCTCCACAGTACATTCCCCCACACACAGTATGATGTCCCCACAGTATATTCCCCTACACACAGTATGATGTCCCCACAGTACATTCCCACACACACAGTATGATGTCCTCACAGTACATTCCCCCACACATATAGTATGATGTCCTCACAGTACATTCCCCCACACATAGTATGATGTCCTCACAGTACATTCCCCCACACACAGTATGATGTCCCCACAGTACATTCCCCCACACAGTATAATGTCCCCACAGTACATTCCCAGACACAGTATGATGTCCCCACAGTACATTCCTTCCACTCACATTAAGATGCCCTCACAGTACATTCCCTAACACACAGTATGATGTCCCCACAGTACATTCCCCCACACAGTATGATGTCCCCACAGTACATACCCCCACACAGTATGATGTCCGCACAGTAAGTTCCCCCACACACAGTATGATGTTCCCACAGTACATTCCTCCACACACAGTATGATGTTCCCTCAGTACATTCCTCCACACACAGTATGATGTTCTCACAGTACATTCCCCCACACACAGTATGATGTCCTCACAGTACATTCCCCCCACACAGTATGATGTCCCCACAGTACATTCCCCCACACAGTATGATGTCTCCACAGTACATTCCCCCACACACAGTATGATGTCCTCACAGTACATTCCGTAACACACAGTATGATGACCCCACAGTACATTCCCCCCACACAGTATGATGTCCCCACAGTAAGTTCCCCCACACACAGTATGATGTTCCCACAGTACATTCCTCCACACACAGTATGATGTCCTCACAGTACATTCCTCCACACACAGCATGATGTCCTCACAGTATATTCCCCCACACACAGTATGATGTCCTCACAGTACATTCCCTCCACACGCAGTATGATGTCCTCACAGTACATTCCCCCCACACAGTATGATGTCCCCACAGTACATTCCCCCACACACAGTATGATTGATGTCTCCACAGTACATTCCCTCACACACAGTATGATGTCTCCACAGTAAATTCCCCCCACACACAGTATGATGTCCCCACAGTACATTCACCCACACACAGTATGATGTCTCCACAGTACATTCCCCCACACACAGTATGATGTCTCCACAGTACATTCCCCCCACACACAGTATGATGTCCCCACAATACATTCCCCCCACACAGTATGATGTCCCCACATTACATTCACTCCACACACAGTATGATGTCTCCACGGTACATTCACCCCACACAGTATGATGTCCCCACAGTACATTCCCCCCACACAGTATGATGTCTCCACAGTATATTCCACCAGACACAGTATGATGTCCTCACAGTACATTCCCTCCACACACAGTATGATGTCCTCACAGTACATTCCCCCCACAAAGTATGATGTCCCCACAGTACATTCCTACACACACAGTATGATGTCCCCACAGTACATTTCCCCACACACAGTATGATGTCCCCACAGTACATTCCCCCACACACAGTATGATTGATGTCTCCACAGTACATTCCCCCACACACAGTATGATGTCTTCACAGTACATTCCCCCCACACACAGTATGATGTCCCCACAGTACATTCCCCCACACACAGTATGATGTCCCCACAGTACATTCCCCCACACACAGTATGATTTATGTCTCCACAGTACATTCCCCCACACACAGTATGATGTCTCCACAGTACATTCCCCCCACACACAGTATGATGTCCCCACTGTACATTTCCCCACACACAGTATGATTGATGTCTCCACAGTACATTCCCCCACACACAGTATGATGTCCCCACAGTACATTCCCCCCACATAGTATGATGTCCCCACAGTACATTCCCCCCACACACAGTATGATGTCCCCACAGTACATTTCCCCACACACAGTATGATTGATGTCTCCACAGTACATTCCCCCACACACAGTATGATGTCCCCACAGTACATTCCCCCCACATAGTATGATGTCCCCACAGTACATTCCCCCACACAGTATGATGTCCCCACAGTACATTCCCTCCACACACAGTATGATGTCCCCACAGTGCATTCCCCCCACACACAGTATGATGTCCACACAGTACATTCCCCCACACAGTATGATGTCCCCACAGTACATTCCCCCACACACAGTATGATGTCCCTACAGTACATTCCCCCACACACAGTATGATGTCCCCACAGTACATTCCCCCACACACAGTATGATTGATGTCTCCACAGTACATTCCCCCACACACAGTATGATGTCTCCACAGTACATTCCCCCCACACACAGTATGATGTCCCCACAGTGCATTCCCCCCACACACAGTATGATGTCCCCACAGTACATTCCCCCACACACAGTATGATGTCCCCACAGTACATTCCCCCACACACAGTATGATGTCCCCACAGTACATTCCCCCACACACAGTATGATTGATGTCTCCACAGTACATTCCCCCACACACAGTATGATGTCTCCACAGTACATTCCCCCCACACACAGTATGATGTCCCCACAGTACATTCCCCCACACACAGTATGATGTCCCCACAGTACATTCCCCTACACACAGTATGATTGATGTCTCCACAGTACATTTCCCCACACACAGTATGATGTCTCCACGGTACATTCCCCCCACACACAGTATGATGTCACCACAGTACATTCCCCCACACACAGTATGATGTCCCCACAGTACATTCCCCCACACACAGTATGATTGATGTCTCCACTGTACATTCCCCCACACACAGTATGATGTCCCCACAGTACATTCCCCCACACAGTATGATGTCCCCACAGTACATTCCCTCCACACACAGTATGATGTCCCCACAGTGCATTCCCCCCACACACAGTATGATGTCCCCACAGTACATTCCCCCACACACAGTATGATGTCCCCACAGTACATTCCCCCACACACAGTATGACTGATATCTCCACAGTACATTCCCCCACACACAGTATGATGTCTCCACAGTACATTCCCCCCACACACAGTATGATGTCCCCACAGTACATTCCCCCCACACAGTATGATGTCCCCACAGTACATTCCCTCCACACACAGTATGATGTCCCCACAGTACATTCCCCCACGCACAGTATGATGTCCTCACTATACATTCCCCCACACACAGTATGATGTTCCCACAGTACATTCCTCCACAAACAGTATGATGTCCTCACAGTACATTCCCCCACACACAGTATGATGTCCCCACAGTACATTCCCCCACACACAGTATGATGTCCCCACAGTACATTCCCCCACACACAGTATGATGTCCCCACAGTACACTCCCCCACACACAGTATGATTGATGTCTCCACAGTACATTCCCCCACACACAGTATGATATCCCCACAGTACATTCCCCCCACATAGTATGATATCCCCACAGTACATTCCCCCACACAGTATGATGTCCCCACAGTACATTCCCTCCACACACAGTATGATGTCCCCACAGTGCATTCCCCCCACACACAGTATGATGTCCCCACAGTACATTCCCCCACACACAGTATGATGTCCCCACAGTACATTCCCCCCCACACAGTATGATGTCCCCACAGTACATTCCCCCACACACAGTATGATTGATGTCTCCACAGTACATTCCCCCACACACAGTATGATGTCTCCACAGTACATTCCCCCCACACACAGTATGATGTCCCCACAGTGCATTCCCCCCACACACAGTATGATGTCCCCACAGTACATTCCCCCACACACAGTATGATGTCCCCACAGTACATTCCCCCACACACAGTATGATGTCCCCACAGTACATTCCCCCACACACAGTATGATTGATGTCTCCACAGTACATTCCCCCACACACAGTATGATGTCTCCACAGTACATTCCCCCCACACACAGTATGATGTCCCCACAGTACATTCCCCCACACACAGTATGATGTCCCCACAGTACATTCCCCTACACACAGTATGATTGATGTCTCCACAGTACATTTCCTCACACACAGTATGATGTCTCCACGGTACATTCCCCCCACACACAGTATGATGTCCCCACAGTACATTCCCCCACACACAGTATGATGTCCCCACAGTACATTCCCCCACACACAGTATGATTGATGTCTCCACAGTACATTCCCCCACACACAGTATGATGTCCCCACAGTACATTCCCCCACACAGTATGATGTCCCCACAGTACATTCCCTCCACACACAGTATGATGTCCCCACAGTGCATTCCCCCCACACACAGTATGATGTCCCCACAGTACATTCCCCCACACACAGTATGATGTCCCCACAGTACATTCCCCCACACACAGTATGACTGATATCTCCACAGTACATTCCCCCACACACAGTATGATGTCTCCACAGTACATTCCCCCCCACACACAGTATGATGTCCCCACAGTACATTCCCCCCACACAGTATGATGTCCCCACAGTACATTCCCCCACGCACAGTATGATGTCCTCACTATATATTCCCCCACACACAGTATGATGTCCCCACAGTACATTCCCCCACACAGTATGATGTTCCCACAGTACATTCCTCCACAAACAGTATGATGTCCTCACAGTACATTCCCCCACACACAGTATGATGTCCTCACAGTACATTCCCTCCACACACAGTATGATGTCCTCACAGTATATTCCCCCCACACAGTATGATGTCCTCACAGTACATTCCCCCACACACAGTATGATGTCCCCACAGTACATTCCCCCACACACAGTATGATGTCACCACAGTACATTCCCCCACACACAGTATGATTGATGTCTCCACAGTACATTCCCCCACACACAGTATGATGTCCTCACACTACATTCCCCCCCACACAGTATGATGTCCCCACAGTACATTCCCCAAAACAAAGTATGATTGATGTCTCCACAGTACATTCCCCCACACACAGTATGATGTCTCCACAGTACATTCCCCCACACACAGTATGATGTCCCCACAGTACATTCCCCACACACAGTATGATGTCCCCACAGTACATTCTCCCCACACACAGTATGATGTCGTCACAGTACATTCCCCCACACACAGTATGATGTCCTCACAGTACATTCCCTCCACACACAGTATGATGTCCTAACAGTACATTCCCCCCACACAGTATGATGTCCTCACAGTACATTCCCCCACACACAGTATGATGTCCCCACAGTACATTCCCCCACGCACAGTATGATGTCCTCACTATATATTCCCCCACACACAGTATGATGTCCCCACAGTACATTCCCCCACACAGTATGATGTTCCCACAGTACATTCCTCCACAAACAGTATGATGTCCTCACAGTACATTCCCCCACACACAGTATGATGTCCTCACAGTAAATTCCCTCCACACACAGTATGATGTCCTCACAGTACATTCCCCCCACACAGTATGATGTCCTCACAGTACATTCCCCCACACACAGTATGATGTCCCCACAGTACATTCCCCCACACACAGTATGATGTCACCACAGTACATTCCCCCACACACAGTATGATTGATGTCTCCACAGTACATTCCCCCACACACAGTATGATGTCCTCACACTACATTCCCCCCACACAGTATGATGTCCCCACAGTACATTCCCCGAAACAAAGTATGATTGCTGTCTCCACAGTACATTCCCCCACACACAGTATGATGTCTCCACAGTACATTCCCCCACACACAGTATGATGTCCCCACAGTACATTCCCCACACACAGTATGATGTCCCCACAGTACATTCTCCCCACACACAGTATGATGTCCTCACAGTACATTCCCCCACACACAGTATGATGTCCTAACAGTACATTCCCCCCACACAGTATGATGTCCTCACAGTACATTCCCCCCACACAGTATGATGTCCTCACAGTACATTCCCCCACACACAGTATGATGTCCCCACAGTACATTCCCCCACACACAGTATGATGTCCCCACAGTACATTCCCCCACACAGTATGATGTCCCCACAGTACATTCCCCCACACACAGTATGATTGATGTCTCCACAGTACATTCCCCCACACACAGTATGATGTCCTCACACTACAGTCCCCCCCACACAGTCTGATGTCCCCACAGTACATTCCCCCACACACAGTATGATGTCCCCACAGTACATTCCCCCACACACAGTATGATTGATGTCTCCACAGTACATTCCCCCACACACAGTATGATGTCCTCACACTACAGTCCCCCCACACAGTCTGATGTCCCCACAGTACATTCCCCCACACACAGTATGATGTCCCCACAGTACATTCCCCCACACACAGTATGATTGATGTCTCCACAGTACATTCCCCCACACACAGTATGATGTCTCCACAGTACATTCCCCCACACACAGTATGATGTCCCCACAGTACATTCCCCACACACAGTATGATGTCCCCACAATACATTCTCCCCACGCACAGTATGATGTCTCCACAGTACATTTCCCCCACACACAGTATGATGTCCCCACAGTACATTCCCCCACACACGATATGATGTCCCCACAGTACATTCCCCCACACACGGTATGATGTCCCCACTGTACGTTCCCCCCACATAGTATGATGTCCCCACAGTATATTCCTCCTCACAGTACGTTACCACATAGATAGTGTGATGCCCCCATGTTCCCTCCCACACACATATATTTGTATCTAGAAAACATTTCCTGGACAGCTCGTGAAATGTAGGAGTCTACGACTGGACTTTGTCTAGTTGGAAGGTTTTGCTACCACTTCTACTAATAATAATGGAGTATTGAATATAGTCCTTAAATCACTCTATGAGCAAAGAATAGAAATGCACAATTCAGAATATGAAAAACAGTATATCGCCATCTACGAAGACATGAGGATAGAGAAATGTGGCAAATACTAATCCACTTAACTGTAAAAACAACTTTTATTCATGAATATTAATAAACATAATACAAAAAATAAAAAAAATCAAGTTTGTCTACAGAAGGTATACGCTAGGTAAGTATATCAGATTAACATGATGGATACAAAAGTCTTATCCAACAATGTATAAAAATAACATTCTAGCTTCTGGGATGTTGAGAATTTTTATCAAGTGTAAAACCCAAGTAAAAGAGATTAATAACCAGTCAAGGTCACAATGAGGTGACTATATAATAAGTATATTAAAAACAGGACCCACATAAACTGGTGTGCTAATGGCAATAACCCTGAAGGTGATGTGCTGACAAGTATAGTGGAAATGTATCTGTATTAAGACAAGTGCATCTGCTAGTGCTGTCACTAAAGTGCCACGCCACTAGAGCCACCTCGCTCCAAGTAATATCAACACAATAAGGAAATAATGCTGATGGTAATCGCAGAGTGCAATAAATAAAACAAGAGGGGAATGAGAAATAATATTAGATTGCTTCTGATTAGCAACAGGGGTGTATAACAGAATGAACAGTCCATGAGGCACCTCTGCAATCATGAGGCTTATCTAGTGATACCAGAGCCCCGATGCACGTTTCACCCTGCTTCCTCGGTGGGGCGTTTGTAGTGATTGGAAGAGTTGGTGGGCTTAAATAAATTGTGCTGACCAATAGCCAGAAGGAATCTTACACCCAGGTGTATGGAATAAAGTGTTGAATATCCAGGAGGTCACGTTTGTGGCCCATGGCAAGCCGGCTCCAGAATAGTGCAAGGTCCTCTTCCTGTTTCTGGTCCATGGGATGCAAGTCAGGCCCGGACCCCATGGCAACGTGATGCCACCGCACCCCACTTCATTGATGGGATCATGAAGTCACAGATATATTGCAATATAGAGACAGAGAACATTCCGCCATCCCTCCAGGCCTCAGTAGATGTAAGTTGGTGGCATTGCTATGGACAGTAGAGACAAGCTGCCACTTTAAGAGACATCACCCTCTTGGTTAGAGCAATGGGACATTCTTGTCTCCCCTGCAGAGAAGACTGTGTGGATTGTTCTGCCAGCACTGCAGGGGGGAGGGGCTGCTTTTCTGTGTGTGTTGAGAGCCGAGATTTCTGCAGGAAGCTGATGTGCCTGGATCTGAGAGGGAAAGAAACGTACAGCCTGAGGCTGACTGAACTTGCAGATTGTGTAGACTTCTGGGGATAACAAGGTGGCTTTCCTGTGTTGCCGTGAGGAGCCACGAAGAAATACAAGGACGGAATTCAGAGTAGGGAATCCACCATTTCTAGGAGCATCTTGGGACCCGCACACAAGGAAAAGACCACGTTGCACAGAGCTTCCAGGAAGACGTGCGCACCATCTTGCAAAGCTGCAGGGGCCCCTGGGAATAGACTCAGACACCTACGCTACTGTGAGTGTTAACCCTTTCAGTGCACATGCTAGGGCCTAGGATAGGCTGCTATAGATAGAGCACAGTAGCCGTGTGGCCAGCATAGCAGAGGCCAGTTAGGCTATAGTTAGAGTAGCAGCATACTGTACTTTACTGTGTTGTTTTGCCTGTTGGATAAATACACTGAGCTGTGATAGTTGGTGCTCCGTGCTGTTTGACGGCCCAGATAAAGAATATCGCTCTTGTAAATTGTCTGTTTTAATTGTGTGGGGAAGGTGACTTGACGGACGGACTTGACTGAAGGAAGAAGGGACGGTTTGTGCACTGTAGACTGATATTGGCAATGACAGAAGGGAGACAGCTGGGGAAGATGGAAAAGGAGTGCAGTACCTAGATTTGACCACAAGATGGCAGAGGGGAGCGTGAGAACAGGACTTGTCAGCAGCTTAGGGCTATGGAACCACTTAGTCATGGGGGGCGGGGAGATAGGAACCCAGGAGGGAAATTCCCGAGGAAGGGGATAAATAGGACAGGACAGGGTTCCAGGCTAGGCTAGTCCCGGGAGGAGCTCAGGAGGAGAAGACTCAGTATGGAGGACTGACAATGGTGGAGAGCTCGACCAGGGGACTGATAGGAAGAGACATTCAGGGGGTGGCCCTGACACAAAGAACCGCAGGACAGACGAGGACACGGGGGTACAGATTGGACGACAACCTCGAACTGGTAGGTAGATAGGCCTAGGGCAGCCCCAGCGAAAGATCCGCTAGGAACGTCACTACGACTGAAGGAAGGTGAAGGTACCCAGGCCTGAATACGGAGAGCTGTAAAGGAGCTGCGGTGTATGGCTACGGTCGTCAGGAGGACTGCCAATAAACTCGGACCTGTTACAACCAAAATCTGCCTCCGTCTCGTGTCTGTGTCGTCTGATCGCGGTAAGCAGTGGACCACCCCCCAATCCGGGCCATTACCACAATTGCATAGCCCTGTTTTGCACTTTCCTAACACTGCATTCCTTGCCTGTCAATAAATTAACCCTTTGTTTGCACCTCATCTTGGGTACCATAGTCTCCCTGCATTGTGGTGGTCCCCCGGCCATCGCTTCATAGACAAAAACTTTTACAACATGGCAATGGTACAAAACGCACTCACCCTTACCGCTTTCAACTTGCAAAAAATTTCTGAAGAACAGGTGACAGTGGCTCAGTGGCCAAGTATCTCCAGACAACTGGACACCTATGGGGAGTTGCGAGGAGACAAGTTGTCACTACTCTCTATCCAGCTCGTTCTAGAGAATGGACTAGGATGAATGTTGTTCATTCCAGGCCTAGAAGACTTGGTGCCATCCTTCTAAATCATCGAGGTCATACAAAATACTAGATGTTGCCATTTTTCATGTGGGGTGTATTCATTTTTGTATCAACTAATTTGAACTGAAGATTGTGTAGTGAAAGCTTTATTAGTAACTTTACTTTCACGTGATGGGTAAAACTTCTGTGAAACTCAATCTTGTCAAAATTTTGGACATTGTTCTTGTGTTCAGTAAGATACTGATTAAAATCTTACTCTTCAAAGGGGGTGTACTCATTTATGCTGTGCACTGTAAAATCCATTCCTGTAAAATCTGGATGTAAGTTCTGCCGTACCTTCCCTGATGACACATTGCATCTTGGTCGTGTTCACATTACTGGTGGGGAGGTCAGTCTCAGCTCATGCTGGTGAGAAGACATGCAGCGTTATGGTCCTTACAGCTCGGGCTGTGGGATCGGCAGCTGAATGCATTCTTATAACTTATATTGTTTTCTGTCTCATTGCTTCTTGTTTTCAGACCTCACCCGATCGTTGATGGATAGAGAAAGTACAACGTTGTTCAGTATTGTACAGAATCAGCAAATACTGTCATCATTACAGGAAGAGTGTGGAAACCTACGAGGTGAGCAGCCGCTGAAATACAACATGATCGATTGATCAAAACGATCCCAGAAATAGGGATTAAATATCTGGTTGTGATGTCATCATGTACGATCCCAATGATTTCATGCCTGCGGCTGTATGACATCTCCTTATGTAGGAAACATTCTGCCTGTGTTATCTGTAGGTCTGTAGAGTGGTTGGTGACTCCAGTGAGCTGCACTGTCACCTACAGTCAGCAGGAGTTGGAAATGTTCCTCCTATCTTATCCGAGGCTCCAGTTTGCAGGTTTCTAGAGGTTTCCACTTTTAGAGATTTGATTCTTATGATCAACTTCTTGCTAAATATAAACATTAAGTGAAGAAAAGGCCACGAGACACTGGAAGAAAGTCGATATGTGAAAGAAAGTGTAAGAGAAAGAAGATACAGACAGGCAGCAGGCATCCGATCACAGGATGGTAGGAAAAGCTGGACCGAACAGGCAGAGAACAGAAGACACAACTGTCATGAAGAGCCAGGACATGACAGGCCGAGAACAGCAGGTACACCTGTCAGGAAGCACTAGATCGTGGCAGGCAGAGCACAAAATACATAACTGTCAGGAGGTGCTAGAACAGGGCAGGCCAAGAACGGAAGACACTCTTGTCAGGAGGTGCTAGGACAGGGCAGACCAAGAACAGAAGACACTCCTGTCTGGAGGTGCTAGGACAGGGCAGGCCAAGAACAGAAGACACTCTTGTCAGGAGGTGCTAGGACAGGTCAAGAACAGCAGACACAACTGTCAGGAGGTGCAAGAAGAGAACAGGCCAACAACAGAAGACACACCTGTCAGGAGAATCCAGGGCTTGACAAGCCAAGAACAGCAGACACAACTATCAGGAGGTGCTAGGACAGGGCAGGCTAAGAACTGCAGATACAAATGTCAGGAGGTGCTAGGACAGGGCAGGCTAAGAACTGCAGATACAAATGTCAGGAGGTGCTAGGACAGGGCAGGCCAAGAACAGCAGATACAACTGTCAGGAGGTGCAAGAAGAAGACAGGCCAACAACAGCAGACACACCTGTCTGTCAGGAGAATCTAGGGCTTGACAAGCCAAGAACAGCAGACAAAACTATCAGGAGGTGCTAGGACAGGGCAGGCTAAGAACAGCAGACACAACTATCAGGGGGTGCTAGGACAGAGCAGGCTAAGAACAGCAGATACAAATGTCAGAAGGTGCAAGGACAGGGCAGGCAAAGAACAGCAGACACCTGTCAGGAGGTGCTAGGACAGGGCAGGCCAAGAACAGCAGATTCAATGGTCAGGAGGCACTAGATCAGGAGAGGCATAGAACAGCAGACACTCTTGTCAGGAGGCAATAGATAGGGGCAGGCAGAGAACAAAAGACACAATTGGTAGGAATCGCCGGGTCTGGACAGGCAGAGAATAGCAGACACAACTGTCAGGAGGATCCAGGTCTGGACAGACAGAGAACATAAGATACAATCAGCAGGAGGCGCCAAGTCAGGGCAGGCAGAGAACAGTGCACACAACTGGCAGGAGCTGCTAGTACAGGTCTGGCAGAAAACAGCAGACACAGCTGTCACAATGCGCCAGATCAGGACAGGCAGAGAACAGAAAACACAACTGGCGGGAGGTGCTAGAACAGGACTGGCAGAGAACAGAAGACACATCTGGCAGTAAGTGCTGTACCTTGTCACTGACTTGAAGAAGCCAAAGTGCAAAATGAAAAGAAAGTTGCAAGAGTCATCACCACGGGCCATGGGACAGGGTTACTGTGGAGGAACACACACACGGACCTGTTCCTCCCACGTCACCACTGTGACATAACAACACAGGCACAGCTCTCCAGCACCCCCTTTGTCTCTCAGGTCAGTAAGGGAACTGCACCTAGAGCAAATGGCCGCCGGGGAGGATGTCCTGTTACCCGCTGGGTATTCTAAGATTCGTGATCAGAGTAAAAGCATCAGCCCAAGATTAATTTTATAGTTTAATTGCCTTAAGGGTGCACTAGATAATTACAGAAATATACAGTAGATTTGCAGTCAGAGAAAAAATATAACAATAAGGGTACAAAACTTAGAGATATTAAGCTGGAGGTCAATTTACCAGGTTGTAGGTTGCATGTGGGTGACGGGAACTCTGCAGTCCACAGGTACAAGAATCTTAGTTGCCGGACAGACCCCCAAAGCACGGGCCGCTGCTCCCCCTTGGCAGGTCTGTCCCCAGTTCCTTCTTAGATCATCATCGTCTGGTTCTTCTTTGTGAATGTCTGTCTCTGCCATGGGCTGCTAGTTCTTAAACACGCTGGGTTCCTCCCCCTATGTAAAAGGGTGGGCTAATAATCTCCACCCTTTAGCTCTCTGCAAAACGTATTCCCAATATCTAAGAAAGGGGGTAACTTTCTACAGCATGATCAGATCAGAACATGAGAGGTACCAGTGAAGGGCGGTTTGTTTTGCCTGTCGTGTGGAGGGCAAACATGGCCCCATTGGGTCATTGTGGGGGGCCAATCTCTATATCTCAGGTCTCAGCACCCTCACCGACTCGGGAGTCACACTGCGCGATTCCCTCAGGGTCACTCGGATATTTTCATGTGTCCATAACTCGAAAGCTGAGTTCATAATCCATGATCCTATGATGGAGCCGAAGCGACTGGTAACACAATGGATGGGTATTCCTGTGTCTGGCTGACGGGTACATCCTAATTGAAGCCCTCAGGCATTTTCCTGCCTCATGTTGGTGCGGCTCTTGCCTAAGCTTTGAAGTTCTGTTTTGGGCCTTATCTCATTATCTTACTAATCGGCCTTGCTAATTAGCATTGGAACACTAAATCCTGCTTTATTCACTATTCATACAGCACCTGCGGGGTATAGGAGCAGTTAGCTGCCTGTAATTCTTGAACTCAGACCAAAATGGATGCCAAGCTCAGACACGAGGCGAGCATTAGGCCCCATATCTAAGATGGCGGCTGCTCCTTCATCACAGTTACCCCTGCATGTACATCAATGAACATGATATCAGATGATGTTTAATATTCTAGAAACTATAGTTTAAGGCAGTGTTGTGATCAAAGGCCCATGAATTACTCCAGGTGGGGCAAATTATTCATTTAATAATGAATTGGGTTTTTTTTAACTTGCGTCTTTGGTTAGCAATTTGTTGGCTACCAGATGTAATCCAAGCGAGGCGCTGACAGACACTGGTCAGGAGCACCACAGACGGGAAAAAACATTATGTGGTTTACGAGAAACATTATTATCTGCATGTGTCCGGTGATGCGGTGCGAAATATCATTATGTAATTATCTGCAGTGTAAATTGCCACATATGACCTGTAGATTATTTCATGCAGCGTTTGGACGAGATTTCATAACATTTCATTGCCTTTTCTGCTACACAGAGGACATCTGGGTAAATATCTGCCCCAGGGGTACATGATACATGATCTCTACATCGGAGCCGTCGCCTGGTCTGTGGGATCGGACGCTTTGCTTCCATAACTGTCTTTTTGATTCCTCTTTTCAGATCAAATGAGATCTCTGCTTCGGAGAGAAATTTCAATCTCAAACACCATTAAAATGCATCGGTATTTACTGACCTCCTTAAAGGAAGAGAATTCTAAACTACAAGGTGAGGAGCCGCTGATATAGAACGCGATGGCTTATGATCTACAGCCAGAAATACAAATCCATCCCAGAAAGAGTGATAACACATCCGGTAGTGATGTCGTCATGTACAATAATGGTTTGGTACCTGTGGCTGTGTGACGTTTTTGTGTACTGATCCTATAGCTGTACTGTGCCTATGTAATCTGAAGGTCATCTGTGGAGTGATCAGTGACTCCAGCTCCGCTGCAGTCAGCGATAGCGCAGGGTCAGACTGCCGTATTTCTCGTGCGTGCGAGAATCGCATCACACTGCACGGACTGGCCGGCACCTCTCCTGAAATGAGCAAGACGGCGTGATTGATTACTATGCAGCTGTCAAGCTCAGGTCAGGAGAGCCGACAGCCAGGACGAGTTTTACCATGCGATTCTCGTACGATTAATACGGCAGTCTGTCTCTGCCCATAGTCAGAGATCTGCCTCCAGGCTCCTCATAGGCACCTGCTGCTGCTCTCCTATGATTTATATGGCAGCTTTCCCATATGCAGACACAGGAATGATCAGCGACACAGATGTGTGCAATAGTCTGAAATTCACAGGAGACAGCTGGGAGCTGATGTTATCAGGCTGGGAAGTTACCTGGTTAGTGGGCCCTTCCCAGCCTAAAAATACCAGTCTGCAGCCCCCCAGAATTGGCGCATCACATTATATGCTCAAACTCCGGCGCCTTACCCGGCTCTTCCCGATTGTCCTGGTGAGGCAGCCATCGGCGTAATATTTTTTAGGGTTGATGTCAGCTGTGTAATGTCTTTTGGTATTAAGCCCAGGGGTTAGTAAAGGAGAGGCGCCTATCAGACACCCCCATTACTAACCCCGTTATCCCAAAAAAACACAAAAAAAGAAAAAATACTTTATTTGAATAAAGAATCCCCCACACTTTCACTCATTCAATTTATTAAAAAAAATGTTCCCACAAAGCTCCTTCAACATAATCCACGTTCGTCGATGTCTCCGGCATCTGTGAATGGCAGTAAAGTGCAGCTTTTCACGGGTGCCGGTGAGTGAGAAGAACTTTCATCAGAGCTGCTGACTCAATGCTTCACCCAGCTAGAGCTGCACTTTGCTGCTGTTCACAGACACCGGAGACATAGAGGAATGTGGATTATGCTGAGGGAGCATCCTGGAAACATTTTTTTAAATATATTGATGAACGAGGGATAGTGTGGGGGAGTCTTTGCTCAAATAAAGTATATTTTTCTGTATGTTTTTTTTTTCTTTTTTAACTTACTGGGTTATTAATGGGGGTGTGTGATAAACGCCTCTCCAGTACTAACCCCTGAGCTTGGTGACAGCTGACATTACTCAGCTGACATTAAGCACAAAAAATATTACCCAGTTTGCCCCTGCACCAGAGCAATCAGGAGTAGCCGGACAAAGTGCCATAATTGGCAGATCTAATGTGATGTGACAATTCTGGGGTGGCTGCGGGCTGGTATTTTTAGGCTGGCATGGTGCCAATATTCAAGGACCTTATGCTTTACCTTGGCTGGTTATCAACCCCATTTCGTTTTTTTTATTATTATTTATTTCCCAGCAATGACCTGGGAGTTAGAGATGCATTCAGGTTCTCATCCATTTCATGCCACTCCAGAGGATATGCCGGAAAAATGCTTGAGTTTCCCACTGACTTCCATTATACTAGTTACTCAAGTCGACCCAGTCTGAGGGTCCGACCTGCTCGATTCAGGAACAGCAGAATATAGATGGAGAGGGAGAACCTCAATAATGAGAGTAAAACCTCTAGAAGGGGAAGGAGCAGCTAGATAGAAGAAGAGGGTCTACAAAGGGAAAGATCCTCAATAAGAAAGAAGAACATCCATATAAGGAAAGAACTTGAATAAAGAGAGGAATCCCCTAGAAAGACGACCAGCATTTACAAAGTGGAGGATCCTCAATAAGGGGAGGAGCTTACATAAGGAGAGGAACTTCAGTAAGGAGTGGAACCTTGGAAAGGGGAAGGAGACGCTAGAAAGAGTATGAACATTTACAAAGGAGATGATCCTCAATAAGGGGAGGTGCCTACAAAAGGGGGGGTAGCTTCAATAAGGAGTGGAACCTTGGAAAGGGGAGGAAGCACTTGGAAAGATGGGGAACATTTCCAAAAGGGAGGATCATCAATAAGGGGAGGGACTTCAATATGGAGAGGAACCTCTATAAGGGGAAGAACCACCTAGAAAGAGGAGGCGCATTTACAAAGCAAAGGATCCTCAATAAGTGGAGGAACCTTTATAAGGGGGATGAACTTAAAAAATGAAGGGAACCTCTGTAAGGGGAAGGAGCACCTAGAAACAGAAGGAACATTTACAAAGGGGAGGATACTCATTAAAGGGAGGAGTCTTCATAAGGGGAGATAATTCAATAAGGAGGAAAACCTCTCTAAGGGGAAGGAGCACCTAGAAAGAGGAGGAGCATTTACAAGGGAATGATCTTCAATAAGGGGGGGCCTACAAAAGGGGAGAAGTCTTAAAAAAGAGGGGAACCTCTGCAAGAGGAAGGTGCACATGGAAGCATGGAAGGAGGAGGAGTATTTGAAAAAGGGAGGATGTTCAATAAGGGGAGGAGCTTACAAAAAAGGAGAGACTTCAATAAGGAGGGAAACATCTGCAAAGGGAAAGAGCACCTAGAACGAGAAGGAGCATTTACAAATGGGAGGATCCTCAATAAGGGGAGAAACCTAAACAATGGGGTGGAACTTCAATAAGGGGGGACCTCAAAATGGGGAGTGGCCTTAATACAAGGGGGAGCCTAGGTGATTGTATCAAATAAGGTCTTGCTCGGTCATCATAATCTTCTATCTAGTGTGATAGATGGATACATGAGCCCATAATGTGGTAATATAGTTTTCTAGGAAGGAATTTGGGTGTCACTGGAATAATATGATTTTCTTCTTCTTTTTCTAGGTTTCATGGTCATGTTCAGTATTATTTTTGTAATTCTTGGTCTCGTAATAATAAGGAAATGCTATCACTAATTCGTCAACCAAATACAAAAGGTTTGGTTTTGGACCACAAAACAATGATTCTAGAAGACTCTACAAATGAAGACCTCAAGAATAAAATCCCCGACCAGAGGATGTGGGGGATTCTCATAGAAGTCTGATGCCGACGTGAGAGTGGGGGGTTCCTGAGACGTTAATCCCTCAGTGACACTAAGACTAATGGTAGCAGGGACTTATTACGGGTTACTCAGCATTTTCTGAGAATTTTCAGAACATTTTTTTTTCCATTTATACAAATAAAGACACTTAAAAATGTGAAATGTGTTGTGTCTGCTCAGGATCCAGTTCAGGAGAAACCGGGGGCTTTCTGGTGAAGGAGCAGTCACAAATTCAATATATTCAACAAAAAGCGACTTCTTTTCAGCAGTCCTGATGGGAGTGTCAGGGAGCGGCATCGCACACACAAAGGTGGATCCATCTCCCCACATCAACCTCTTATTAAGAAAAATATAAACACAAACTTCATATTGGCAGCAAACATCGACCTCCACCTCATTCACGTAAGGAGCGTACGGACGCCCAAGATCGGCCTCGTGGCTGCACTTAATCACTCGTGCCGAGACCCTGCAATGCAGGAGATAGACGTCTGCACACTTGTGCCTCATTTTGAGGGTCCATCCCCTTCTTTGAGCCTTCGCAATTTTTCCTTGGTGAAGCCTAAATATCGAACATTACGTAACTCCCTAAAACTAACATAAAATTACATAAAATGTGACGATGATGACACCAGAACACATCACTAAGGCATAAGAAATGAATAGATTAGACATTACAGATCTAGTTCTGTTTGTTTCTACGTGACTCATACGTGGACGACAGCTTTGTCCTAAGACAAGGTGCAGACGGTTCACAGCAAGAACTCTTGATTTTTATCAACTATTACCATCATCTGATTCTTACGGTTGGAAAAAAAAATGTGCATGTAGAGAAAAAGTGGAGGAAAAAATAAAAGTGAAAAAATGTAAACCAGCTGTGGCAGGAATGGATTAACTCTACGATTTAAGAGATTGAGGGTATGGAGCCTTTATTTCCATTCCCAGTTATAGGCAGCATAGAACAACTCGGGCACGTCTGGGCTCAGACGTCCTCTTCTGTCAGCAGACAGCTCAGCATAGCAGAGCAATCACAATACTCATGATGAGTCCAGAGTGGAAGAGCTGAGGGCCGGAGCCGGAGTCCAGAAATGCTCCTAGAGAAAGAACATAACGATCAAGACCTCAGGACTGGTTTCTATGTTATACAGTGGTTTAGCTTGGCGGACACAGGGGCTTTTGCCCCAGATGAAAAATTCTGAAAGCGTAAAATTTTGCCATCTACAGTGGGTATGGAAAGTATTCAGACCCGTTTAAATTTTTCACTCTTTGTTTCATTGCAGCCATTTGGTAAATTGAAAAAAGTTGATATACAAAGAAGATTCACCACGCCATACTGAGATACAAAGGAATCCGATTGCCGGATACTCATTTTATGAAAAGTGAAGTGAGGAGGATCTCGCTGTCAGAGATGTTATGAATCCATTATGTAAAGAAGCTGCTGAAAAAATGGTATAGGGTTAGGTCTGAATGATCCTATTTGTGTAATTGTGAGAAACTGAACTGAACTTATAGAACTCACTTGAGTTTGCTTGTCCAATTAAGGGTCCTGCTGTAAATGCTGGTTGCAACTGATACCAAGGTGGCAGGGTTTGAGGCACTTAAAATTAAAAGTGATAATTGTAAAAAGGATATATCAATTGGAATTAGTGTATTAGAAACCATAAATAAATAAGGCTGCATGATTAGCAGATAAGAATCACACTTACTGCGGGGTAAGCTGGAATACAGGGTAAAGGTGGTTATTCCAATAGCAGAGGCACTGTGTAACAGATGGACATGAGTAAGATAATATGCCCGTTGTTTAGAAAGAGGTGCTGGAACCCGTGCACTTACTTGAGGTGGCTGGTGCTCAGTGAGGCAGGCTGGGTGCTGGTGCTCAGCGGTGGGGATGCTGAGGCTGAGTCAGCACGTGGAGGACAACGGCACCTCGCGCGCTCCGGATGGATGCAGCGCTGAGGGGAGCGGCATAATGTGGGGGCGGAGCTTGTGTGACATCATACTGAAGCTAGGACGGGTGCGCGAGAGAGGCACAAGACCGACACATTTCAAGGGGTATCTTCCCTCTTCATCAGGGTTGAGCCAATTGGAGTGCACACTGTCCACTTGTCTCTCACTCTGTGATGAGACAAGCGGCGGAAACCGCATCCAGCCTGACGCCCATCACCACTGACCTCCCATGCCTCATAAGGACATGCTATACTACCACACGGCAACTAATATAACTACAGGTTCTTCCTACAACTATTCTGAATTAATATACGATACTAGGGAGCCGCACAGCTCACCTACAAGTCTTCCATTACAGTAGGAACTCACGCTTGTTCCCCATTTCTCCACAATACTTTTAAGGAGTCGGACTGATGAAGGCCATGTAGGCCGAAACGTTTTGCAGACTGCATAATAAAATTTTCTTCTATGGACCCTTAAGTTGAGTGCCAAGTTACTTTTCACTATTGATCTTTGGTTTGGGTAACCTACTTGCGCACCCTGCAGTAGTGTCACGCTATATTATACACAAAACCCTAACCATGACATACAAAGCCATCCTCCATACATCTGTGACCTCGTCTCCCGGTACTTTCCCGCACGCAACCTCCGATCCTCACAAGATCTCCCTCTGTACTCCGCTCTTATCACCTCTTCCCACAATCGCATACAAGATTTCTCCCGCGCATTATTATTATTATTTACATGTAAGGAGGGGTATACATAATACCTACAAGTACAGTAATCTTAAACAATACAAGTCACGACTGGTACAAGATGAGAGAGGACCCTGCCCGGGAGGGCTCACAATCTACAGGGGATGAGTGAGGATACAGTAGGCGAAGGTAGAGCTGGTCGTGCAGCGGTTTGGTGGATCGGTGGTTACTGCAGGTTGCAGGCTTGTCAGAAGAGGTAGGGCATCCCCCCTACTCTGGAACTTTCTACCCCAACATATCAGACTCTCGCCTACCATCGAAACCTTCAAAAAGAACCTGAAGACCTACCTCTTCCGACAAGTCTACAACCTGCAGTAACCACCGATCCACCAATCCGCTGCACGACCAGCTCTACCCTCGCCTACTGTATCCTCACCCAACCCTGGTATTCTGACCCTGGAATGCGATACTTTAGTACTGACCCTGCAGCATCTGACTTCGCTGACTCAGGGCCTGTCCGTGGGTTGTCACGAGGACAAACAGTCGCACTCACAAATGCACAATGTTGCAAAGAGATTTTTATTGTTTATTTCAATCACCAAAATAATGCTTCAATGCAGTTGAAGAAAAAGTAAGAGATTCCTGAAGTATAAGGTTACGTTTTGTCCTTACCATAGGTCTTTCTCAAACCATACTTATGCAGAAGTTCAGAGGACATGAAAAGAGTAGTGTTGTAGCAGAGTCCCCATTGTGTTAATGCCAAGAGACTGCGGTGAACTAGAGTCACACCAACCTCACAGAAAAACAAACCTCACACAGCTCCGAAAAATAAAATTGAGTTACAAGTGTGTCAGAATGTGATAATGACATTTTTAATTTTTATAAAAGTAGTAAAACATAAAGAAGACGCGTAATGTTTGTACTGCTGCAATCAGAATGACCGGCGGAATATGTTGTGATGTCATGATTTTCTCCATTACACCTAATAAAGAAGTGTTTTGCAGTTTTTCAGTACATTATATGGTAAAGTAAATGATTTAATTAACAAGGTCAACTTCGTCCTCACATGGCGAAGTGGACAGAAGAATAAAAAAGCTAAGGCTCCCGGAAGAAAAGGAGGGAAAAATAAGCAAAAAATGGCTTGGGCAGGATGGAGTTAAAATCTATGAGGATAAAGTGTTTGATTTTCCAGTCCTCCGGGCTCAGGTGTTATATACTGTCAGCAGACACCTCAGTATAGCAGAGCAACCACAATACTCAGCATTAGTGCAGAGAGGAAGAGCCGAGGGCCGGAGCCGAAGTCCAGAAATGTTCCTGGAGAAAAGAAACAAAGATCAAGAGATTAAGACTGAATCTATGTATACGGGCATACATAGTGTATACAGTGGTGTAACGTGTGTATACGGACATACATAGTATATACAGTGGTGTAATGTGTGTATACGGACATACATAGTGTATACAGTGGTGTAACGTGTGTATACGGACATGCATAGTGTATACAGTGGTGTAACGTGTGTATACAGACATACATAGTGTATACAGTGGTGTAACGTGTGTATATGGACATACATTGTGTTACAGAACCCCCCAGCACCCCGAATAGGAGATGCATGTATGATAGGTGCAATGTGAGATGCATACCCCTAATGCAGCAACCGACCGGCTGCGACCCCTGGTCCGAGGTAAACGAGATTTCCCACTTCTGACCTTCCCCCACCTTTGTAAATCCCACAGTAAATGATCGGGGGTCGCCGGCCACCTGCGGCTATTTAATGTACGTCTGGCGTCTCAACTGGAGCCTGTGACCTACTGGCCCGCCACATATTAATTGTCCTGTCCTCTGTATGGATATATATTCTGAGACCGATGAATAAATTGTTGTCACACTGGAAATACGTAGAGAAGCAGTGAACTTTTATATGTTCCCATGTTACAAAGCCTTTCGAGCCAGTGTCCTTCATCCATAAGTGAGGAAAAGCAGAGTGGACCTCCTGAAACACGGGGTGGTAATGCAAGAGGTATTACAGCACAGAAGACCCCGTTACACTGGTGGCAGTGGCGGGATATGATACCCCGTCTATAGGAGTAAAGGACTGAATGGAAAACAACTACCAGAAGTTAAAGAGGAATACATTAAAAGACCTGGTGGAAGCTCGAGGGTTAGCAGACTGGCGTTCTATGGCCCAAACCCTGCAGTAGAGATCGTACGAGAGGTGATGGCTGATGTGCGTACTGATCTGAAGGAAAAGATGGCAGAGCTAACCAGGATAGAGCTAGCCAAGATGGAGATGGCAGAGCGGAGAGAGGAAAGTCAGCGAGCAGGAGGAGCTCTGGCCTCCGCCCAGGTACCGTCAGCAGTAAGCCATGAAAAAATCCAGTATAATGCCTTCCGACAGTTCGGGGAGGCAAAGGAAGACATTGATGGCTTTCTGCAGGACTTTGAGCAGCAGTGTGCCCTTCATCAAGTGAAGCCGGAGGATTGGGTTCAGGTTCTGGCCAGCAAGCTGACAGGCCGGGCAGCAGACGCCTATCGCACGGTACCTGATGAGAACTGCATGGACTATGAGCGGGTCAAAGAAGTGATCTTGGCCCGGTATGCGCTGACACCAGAGGCATACCGCCAAAAGTTCTGCGGACTTATAAAACAGGTAACATACCCATGCTGAATGGGCCTGTAAACTGCGGCGGTCACTGCTACTGTGGGTACAAGGGAGCCAAGCAACCACTAAGGAGGATGTCCTCCAGCTCTTCTTGTTAGAGCGATTCTTTACTGGACTAAACCCCGAGACACAAGAATGGCTTTGGGACAGACAGCCAATGACTCTGGAGGAGGCCGCTCGTCTGGCCGATGAACATCATGATGCCAGGAGGTCTCAGTTGCCAGGATCAAAGACTGTTACTAGGGGCCCTCCCATGGGTCTGAAGGCCCCTAAAACACAGAAGATTGTCGGGGGACCAGCTAAAGCCCCGGCCTACCAGAGTCCCCCTGGGGCACGATGCTACACCTGCCATCAGCTGGGGCATCTGCAAAGACAATGTCCCAACCGGACTCAGCGTACCCAGTGGCCAAAGGTGGGAATGGCTACCGTCAACCAGGCCGCTGTACACTACTACCAAGGCGAAGCTGACCCGGCATTGGGGGCTAGGACCAATCTGGGGATGCAAGAGATGGAGGAAGTGCTGCATGAAGTAGACTCCGTGCAGGCAGCCCTGGCAGATAATCGACAACCGCATCGACAGGCGGTGTGGGTTAAAAGGGAAACGTATGCAGGGACTAAGAGGTTCCGGAGCAACTTTGACCCTTGTGAAGCCTCATCTTGTCCGGGACCAAGAGAAGACGGACTGGACAGTGGCCGTCCGTGTAGCCAGGGGAGCCATACATCGACTGCCCACTGCCAGGATTCACCTGAACTGGGGAGTCGGGGATGGCCTTGTTGAGGTCGGCCTGATGCAGGATTTGCCTGCGGACATGTTGCTGGGAAATGACTTGAGCCATGCTGTCTGCATTCTCGGTCGCCCCTCTGGCTGAGACCTATCCTGTGACCACCCGGAGACAAGCTTGAGCTGCGGAGGCAGAATCACACTCAGAGGAGGCCCAGGTAAGGCACCCCAGCCCTACACGTATTCCCATAGCCAGACACATTTCTTGGGCCACCCCAGCTGAGATTAAAAGGGAGGTACTTGAGGATCCCTCATTACAGGGGTATCATGGGATGGCACAGGAGGGGAGAGGAGGACTGGAAGGGGAACAGTTTGTATAGCATCAGGGACTCCTCTACCGGTTTACAGAGCAGCGCCACACAGGGACAAGCCCCACTATAAAACGACAGCTGGTAGTTCCCAAGAAGTATAGGCAGGAGCTACTGCGAATCTCTCATAACATACCCTTGGCCGGGCACCTCAGCGTCAGTCGCACCAGGCATTGTCTGACACAAAACTTCTTTTGGCCGGGGGTAACCTATGATGTTCGTCAGTACTGCCAGACCTGTGAAAGTTGCCAGTGCATTGGCAAGAGGGTAGTTTATGCCTCACGGTATCCAGAGTCGGTTGCATTACCTAAAATACTGGCAGAGACGGTGGCGGCTGCCCTGCTCCAGGTTTTCTCACGGGATGGATTTCCCCGGGAGTTTATCTCGGACCAGGGTATCCAGTTTACAGCAGAGGTGACCAACCAACTGTGGAAGCTGTGTGGTGTAAAGTCCATTAGAAGCGCCCCGTACCACCCACAAACCAATGGGTTGTGTGAACATTTTAACGGAACTTTAAAACAACTCATTGGGACTTTTACCAGGACCTACAGGGACTGGGAGGAATTCTTGCCACACCTCCTGTTTGCCTATCGGGAGGTGCCCCAAGAATCCACAGGGTTCTCCCCGTTTGAACTGTTATACGGGAGGCGGGTAAGGGGACCCTTAGACTTATTGCGAGAACACTGGGAAGGGGAGGGAACCATAGAAGGGATACCTATTGTGCCCTATGTGCTGGAATTCCAGGACCGCCTACAGGAGCTGACTCAGGCTGTACGTGGGAACATGCTGGCGGCCCAACGGCGCCAGCGCTTGTGGTACGATCGGAGGGCCAGAGAACGTACCTTTGAGATAGGAAGAAGGTCCTGGTGTTAGAACCAACTTGTTAGGGACGGCGGAATGCACCAAATATAAATAATAGGAGGTGCCGTTCGCCGCCCGGGGTCCACCGTGCGATAGATGTAATGACCACTGCTGGACGATGGCAGACACACTAGGAGGCATGGTAGTGCTCTCGGGTTACGTCACCCGAGGTGCTAGGACAGACTCTGTTTAATCACAGAGACGCCCTAGAGTAAATTAGGTAAAGGCGCTGGCCCTGTTAACCTCACAGGGGATAACCAGCAGGAGGCGTCGCAGCCGCGAACGCCAAAGGACGCTGCAGAGTAAAGCGCGGCGGTAACTACTGCCACTAAGCGACGGTGCCGAGGGTCCAGACACCGTCGGACGCTAGTGTATGGTGCGGTAAGCACAGTGGCGCTAGCTTGCCACTACCTGGCGCTGACCTATGAACACACTCTGTCACCAAAAGTAATATCAGAGGGTAGGGGTTTCAAATGAGTCAGTCACCAGACACATGCATCCATCACCATTCACACATAGCAAGATAAGTCTATACTAGCGCATGGCTGAGTCGCCATGCGGGCTTTTTATAGCCATGCGCTTCCGGGACCTTCCATTGCTCTGGGAAGGACCAATCAGATCCGGAGCAGGACCTGAACACGTGATCCCAGAACTCCACTGAGCAGTTGTCCTGCGGGCATGCTCAGTAGCACGGCGAGAAGACAGCCTCTGGAGCAGTTCCCTGCAAAGCAGGTTGCGCTACCATTGCTGGACCAGAGGTGGCAGCAACGTCCAGACCCAGAGAGCGGGTTGGAGCAGGATGCCTGACTCGCCGGGATTGCTGTGTAGGTCCCTGAGCGGTCGGGGGAGAATGGGAGACCACTGGATGTATGGCTCTGGATTCCTGCTGTGCAGAGCCAGAAATCTGACGCCTAACTTTACCCCTCCTCCTAGGGCCCCCCCTCTGAGCCTCACTGCGCTCAGGAGCAGTGTATGGATGTTTTCCACCGGCTCCCAGGTCTGAGCCTCGGGCCCATGACCCTTCCAATCCACCAAATAAAATTTTTTGCCACGGACAAACCTGCGCCCCACGATGGCGTTAACTTCAAACTTGTCAGACGATAAGTCTGATGACCTGGCAGGTGACTCGGAAAACCGGGCCATGTGAACTGGTTTGAGGAGGGACACATGGAACACGTCCGAAATGGCCAAATGTGGAGGAAGAGCCAGGCGGTAGACCACCGAGCTAATTCGCTCAAGGACCTTGAAAGGTCCAATGTATCGTGGTGCAAACTAGGGGGACTCGACCCGCAATTTGATATTTCGGGTGGAGAGCCACACTATGTCGCCAGGGGAGAAGCTTGGAGCGGGTCGCTGGTGCGTGTCGGCGGACCCCCTCATCCTTTCTTTAGAGGCACGGATAGCATCCTGAGTGCGATCCCAAATGTCGCGAGCCTCCACTGCCCAGTCTGCCACCCTGGAGTCAGTGGAGGACACTGGCATCGGGACAGGGACGCGCGGATGTTGGCCGTAGTTTAGGAGAAAGGGCGTCTGACCAGTGGAGTCGGCCACCGCATTGTTTAGGGCAAATTCAGCCCATGGTAGCAGGGATGCCCAGTCATCCTGCCTGGCAGAGATGAAATGCCGCAGGTACGTGACCAAGGTCTGGTTGGCTCTCTCAACCAAGCCATTCGTCTCGGGAAGGTAAGCGGAGAACAGATTTAGCTCAATGCTGAGTAGGCTGCAGAGCTCCCTCCAGAACCGAGACGTGAACTGGGGATCTCGATCACTTACAATTTTGTCCGGCATGCCATGTAGTCAGAATACATGCTTAATGAACAGCGTGGCAAGACCACGAGCGGAAGGCAACCGTGTGAGTGGCACCAGATGCACCATTTTAGAAAAATGGTCGGTGACCACCCAGATGACTGTGCTGCCACCAGACTTGGGCAGGTTAACCACGAAATCCATGCCAACCATCTCCCAAGGTCTATCCACCACAGGATACAATAACCCAGCTGGCCTCTGTCTAGAGGATCTGTTCTGTGCACACAAGACGCATGCCTGTATATATTATATATCTCGAGCCATGTGCGGCCACCAATATGACCTTGCCAGGAGCTCTGTGGTCCGCTTATTACCAAAGTGGCCACCCACCCTGGAGGCGTGTGCCCAGGCGAGAACCTCCGGCTGTAGCTGAGGAGGCACCAAGGTCTTGCCTGGTGGCACTGACTCGAGAGCAACTGGAGCCACGGTCGTGAAGCTCTCCGGTGGAAGAATTAGCCGTGGCTCAGCCTCACCTTCCTCCGCCGAAACCACCGAGCGCAAGAGAGCATCCGCACGGATGTTCTTCTCTCCTGAGAGGTAATACAAGATGAAGCGGAAGCGAGAGAAGAAGAGCGACCACCTAGCTTGACGAGAGTTCAAGCACTGGGCCGTCTGTAAATAGACCAGATTTTTATGGTCTGTGTACACCTGGAAGGGAAACCGGGCTCCCTCCAGGAGATGTCTCCACTCAGAAAAGGCCAACTTCATGGCTAGCAGCTCCCTGTCACCGATGGAGTAATTCTTCTCTGCTGGTGAGAAGGTCTTTGAGTAGAAGAAGCAGGGATGCTTCCGACCTTGAGCATCCTTCTGGTAAAGTACTGCTCCTGCACCAACGGAAGAGGCATCTACCTCTAGGATAAACGGCTTATCCACATCGGGACGATGTAAAATGGGAGCACCAGCAAAGTGAGATTTCAAAGACGAGAAGGCCTTGGAGACCTGTTCAGTCCAAACATTAGGGTTAGCTCCTTTCTTCGTGAGAGCAACCAAAGGAGCAACCAGTGTGGAAAAGTAAGGTATAAACTGGCGGTAATAATTGACGAACCCTAAAAAGCACTGCACCGCTTTGAGTGAATGGGGTTCTTGCCAGTCCATTGCCGCTTGCAGTTTGGCCGGATCCATAGCCAACCCCTGGGCCGAGATGATGTAGCCCATTAACGGCAAGGACTCCTGCTCAAACTGGCACTTTTCCAGCTTGGTGAAAAGGGAGTTCGCCCGTAGTCGGTCGAAGACCCTGCAGACGTCTCTCCGGTGGGTGGTCAAATCTGGTGAAAAGATGAGAATGTCATCCAGATATACCACCACCGAGGTAGAGAGCATGTCGCGGAAGACGTCGGTGACGAAATCCTGGAAGACAGCAGGCGCATTACAGAGGCCAAAGGGCATGACCAGATATTCATAGTGGCCATCCCTGGTATTAAAGGCTGTCTTCCATTCGTCTCCTTCGCGAATGCGGATCAGGTTGTATGCCCCCCGTAGATCTAGTTTCGTAAAGATCCGGGCCCCTTGCAACCTGTCAAATAGCTCAGAGATCAGCGGGAGAGGATATTTGTTTTTGACAGTTATGGCATTGAGATCTCTGTAGTCAATGCAGGGACGTAACTCTCCGCTCTTCTTCTGTACGAAGAAGAACCCTGTGCCAGCCGGCGACACCGACTTTCTGAAAGAACCCCTAGCCAGGTTCTCCCGGATATATTGAGACATAGCCTCTGTCTCAGGGAGTGATAGTGGGTACACACAGCCTCTAGGAGGTTCTGTGCCTGGCATAAGGTCTATCGGGTAATCGCATGGATGGTGCGACGGAAGTGTCTCAGCAGACTTCTTAGAGAAGACGTCCGCGTACTGGTGGTAGGGCTTAGGAAGCGCAGAGAGATCCGCGGGCACTTCAGTGGAAGCTACCTGAACACTGCCCCTCAGGCACCTTCCCTCACAGTCCTTGCTCCAACCCAGTATATTCCCCGAAGCCTAATCAATATGAGGGGAGTGACAACGAAGCCAGGGATCTCCGAGAAGCACCTGGTCGATGCCATCTGGCAAAATGAGCAGGGACAGAATCTCTCGATGTGAGGGTGAGATAGAGAGACCGAGTGGAGCTGTCTGGTGGGTCACCTGAGACAGTAAAGATGCCCCGTTTACCACCCTGATGGTCAGAGGTTGTGGCAGTAATGCCAGAAGGATAGCGTGTTTCTGGGCGAAGGTCGAGGACATAAAATTCCCCTCGGCCCCGGAATCCACGGTAACCTCTGCCTCCCAGGTGGAGGACCCACTATCTAAAGTGCTCCGGAATACTGGTTTGGGTGAAAAGGGTTCCATTTTGGACTGACCACCACCTACGGTCACTGGACGTGGTCTTTTTCGACCGCTGAGGACACGTGCTAGCTGAGTGACCGAACTGTCGGCACTGGTAACAACGTGCGGAGCTTCGCATCGGACGTGGCTTGGGGCCGGTGCGAGACACCTCCATAGGTTCGAAGGATGAGAGCTCCTGTGCAGGATATCTCAGCGGCTCGGTGAAGGTGGGAGCCAAGTTTACCCTTCGTCTGGATTGTGCACGTTCCAGCCCGCGCTCCGTAAACCGGAGATCAATGCGGGTGGAGACGGCAATCAGTTCCTCCAGACTTGTGGCAACTTCTCTGGTAGCTAGAGCATCTTTGACGTGCTCAGCTAACCCCCTCCAAAACACAGGGACTAATGCTTTGTCCGGCCACTCTAATTCGGAAGCCAATGTCCGGAACCGGACGGTGTAATGGCAGACACGCTAGGAGGCGTGGTAGTGCACTCGGGTTACGTCACCCGAGGTGCTGGACAGACTCTGTTTAATCACAGAGACGCCCTAGAGTAAATTAGGTAAAGGCACTGGCCCTGTTAACCTCACAGGGGATAACCAGCGGGAGGCGTTGCAGCCGCGAACGCCAAAGGACGCTGCAGAGTAAAGTGAGGCGGTAACTACTGCCGCTAAGCGACGATGCCAAGGGTCTGGACACCGTTGGACGCTAGTGTATGGTGCGGTAATCAAAGTGGCGCTAGCTTGCCACTACCTGGCGCTGACCTATGAACAAACTCTGTCACCAAACGTAATATCAGAGGGTAGGGGTTTCAAATGAGTCAGTCACCAGACACATGCATCTATCACCATTCACACATAGCAAGATAAGTCTACACTAGCGCATGGCCGAGCCGCCATGCGGGCTTTTTATAGCCATGCGCTTCCGGGACCTTCCATTGCTCTGGGAAGGACCAATCAGATCCGGAGCAGGACCTGAACACGTGATCCCAGAAATCCACTGAGCAGTTGTCCTGCGGGCATGCTCAGTAGCACGGCGAGAGGACTTAGCCTCTGGAGCAGTTCCCTGCAAAGCAGGTTGCGCTACCATTGCTGGACCAGAGGTGGCAGAAACGTCCAGACTCAGAGAGTGGGTCCGAGTAGGATGCCTGACTCGCCGGGATTGCTGTGCAGGTCCCTGAGCGGTCATGGGAGACCGCTGGATGTACGGTTCTGGATTCCTGCTGTGCAGAGCTAGAAATCCGACGACTAACACAACTAGGCAGAACAAGTTCACAGCTGCATGGCAGGGGCCCTACCAGGTAGTGGGGAAAATAGCCGACACCACCTACAATGTTGCCGATTGTGACGACCCCAGGGTTCCACGTGAATATGCTGAAGCCCTACCGGGAGCACCCTGAAGAGGTAGTGGCCATCTGTGCACCTGAAGCAGAGGATTTAGCAGGACTCCCCTTGCCTGATGTCTTAGGGGAGAGGACTCAGACTAAAACTTGGGACCAGGTACACTTGGGAGAAAACCTAGGGCCCCGGGAGAGACAGCAGGAGGAGGCGTTGTTGAGGCAGCGACAGAGGATGTTTTCAGAGAGACCGGGGTACACCCGCCTGGCACAACACAAGGTTGAGACCCAGGATCAGACCCCCCTTCCACATCCCTGAGTCTGTACGAGAAGGGATGCTACAAGAGATGTTGCGTTTAGGGGTCATTGAAGAGTCAGATAGTCCCTGGGCAGCCCCCGTAGTGTTAGTACCCAAGAAGGATGGGACTACCCGGTTTTGTGTAGACTATCGCAAGCTAAATGAGAAAACAGTGACTGATGTGTATCCCATGCCGCGTGTGGATGAGTTATTAGACTGGCTGGCTGGGGCAAAGTATTTGACCACCATCGATCTATGCAAAGGCTATTGGCAGATTCCCCTAAGTCCTGATGCTATTTCCAAGTCGGCATTTGTCACCCCATTCGGCTTATTCCAGTTTCGAGTTATGCCATTCGGGATGAAGAATGCCCCTGCGACCTTCCAGAGTCTGGCTGACCGGCTTCTGGATGGTCTCCTGGACTATGATTGAGCCTACCTGGATGACATCGCCATCTACAGCGTGACATGGGATGAGCATCTAAATCACCTAGAGACAGTATTGGACAGGATCCACCAGGCCGGAATCACCTTGAACCCCAACAAGTGTAACGTGGGCAAAGCAGAGGTTCAGTATTTAGGACATTGGGTGGAAAATGGGAAACAGCGACCAGAACCAGCCAAGATTGAGGCTATAGCCAAATGGCCCACCCCTCACACTAAAACCCAGGTCATGACACTTCTAGGGACAGCAGGGTATTATAGGAAATTTGTCCCCAATTACAGCAGCATATCCAAGCCCCTCACTGATCTGACCCGTAAGAACCTTCCCCGCCAGGTAACCTGGACCCCCGAGTGTGAGGAAGCCTTCCGCCAACTAAAGGACGCCCTCACCAATACCCCGTATTGGCCGCACCCGATCCAACTAAATGTTTCCTTGTTCACACAGACGCTTCTATGTTTGGACTGGGGGCAGTGCTGAGCCAAGTCGGGCCGGACGGTCAAGACCATCCGGTAGCTTACCTGAGTCGGAAACTACTGCCCCACGAAGTAAGCTATGCGGCCATCGAGAAGGAGTGCCTGGCGGTAGTATGGGCACTCAAGAAGTTACAACCATATTTGTATGGACAACAGTTTTCCCTCCTAACGGACCATAAACCCCTAGTGTGGCTTAATCGGGTCTCTGGAGACAACGCCATATTAGTGCGGTGGAGTTTAGCACTACAACCTCTAGACTTCACCATCCGCTACAGACCCGGCAAAAAAAGGTAGCGCTGATGGACTAAGTCGACAAACGGAACTTTTACCAACTCCATAGACTTCGGTCATCCCCAAGCCGATCCGTTAAGGATCAGACTGTGTATGCCGATCGCGTCACTGAAAAGGGGGAGCTGTGTTACAGAACCCCCCCAGCACCCCGAATAGGAGATGCATGTATGATAGGTGCAATGTGAGATGCATACCCCTAATGCAGCAACTGACCGGCTGCGAACCCTGGTCAGAGGTAAATGAGATATCCCACTTCTGACTTTCCCCCACCTTTGTAAATCCCACGGTAAATGATCGGGGGTCGCTGGCCACCTGCGGCTATTGTAATGTATGTCTGGCGTCTCAATTGGAGCCTGTGATCTACTGGCCCGCCACATATTGATTGTCCTGTCCTCTGTATGTATATATAATCTGAGACCGGTGAATAAATTTTTGTCACACTGGAAATACATGGAGAAGCAGTGATCTTTTATATGTTCCCATGTTACAAAGCCTTTCAAGCCAGCGTCCTTCATCCAGAAGTGAGGAAAAGCAGAGTGGACCTCCTGAAACACGGGGTGGTAATGTAAGAGGTATTACAGCACAGAAGACCCCTTTACACATAGTATATACAGTGGTGTAACGTGTGTATACAGGCATACATAGTATATACAGAGGTGTAACGTGTGTATACAGACATACATAGTATATACAGAGGTGTAACATGTGTATATGGACATGCATAGTATATACAGTGGTGAAACATGTATACAGACATGCATAGTATATACAGTGGTGTAACATGTGTATACAGACATAAATAGTATATACAGTGGTGCAACATGTATACAGACATACATAGTATATACAGTGGTGTAACGTGTGTATACAGTGTAGAGGTCCACCATGTAAGTGGACGGGGATTAACTCACTTGGCGGCGATATTGAGGCACACAGGAACACTTTTGCTTAAAGTAACAGTCTGTGGGGTTTATTTCCTTCATAAACCAATGTCACAGGAACACAAGGCAAACAGTCTTACCTCAGACAGATGACTTCTTAATGTCCAGAGTAGAGCTTCGCTCTCTCAGGCCTGTGGGCATTTGCCTTTTTTGCTGCTGCATCACATTGTTGACTCATATTCAGTCTGTGATCTATTAGTATACTCAAGTCTTTTTCACATGTGCTGTTGCTTAGCCCTATTCCTCCCATTCTGTATATGATTTTTTCATTTTTATTGCCCAGATGTAGTACTTTGCATTTTTCCCTGTTAAAAACCATTCTGTTAGTTGTTGCCCACTGCTCCAGTTTATTTATATATTTTTGAATCCTCTCTCTCTTCTTTAGTATTAGCTACCCCTCCTAGCTTTGTGTCATCAGCAAATTTAATCAGTGTACCCTCAATTCCTTCATCTAAATCGTTGATATAGATGTTGAACAATACAGGGCCAAGGACAGAGCCCTGTGGTACCCTACTTGAGACATTCTTCCAACTGGATGTGCAGCCATTTACGACCACTCTTTGGGTCCGATCACTAAGCCAGTTATGAATCCACCTAACAGTTGCCTTGTCCATTCCATACATTTTTCAATAAGGATTGTGTGAGATACTTTGTCAAATGCTTTGCTGAAGTCAAGATATACTATATCTACAGCATTTCCCTGATCCACCCTATCAGTGATTCTGTCATAGAAGGAAATTAAGTTAGTCTGACATGACTTATTAGTTACAAACCCATGCTGACTCTGTTTAATCACTTCATTCTTATCCAGGTACTTACATACATGTTGTTTAATAATTTGTTCAAAGATCTTTCCTGGTATAGAAGTCAGACTCACCGGCCTATAGTTGCCTGGGTCCACCTTCTTCCCTTTTTTGAAGATAGGAACAACATTTGCTCTTCTTCAGTCTTCTGGGACTTCTCCTGTTCTCCAAGAATTTTCAAAGATTATGGAGAGGGGTTCAAAAATTTCTTCTGCTATCTCCTTCAGTACTCTGGGGTGTAATTCATCTGGACCTGGAGACTTGAATTCATTTAGGTTAGCTAAGTGTTTCCTCACTATCTTTCTGTTTATAGATATCCTGGATTCTTTTATTCCCTTAATAGGACAGTGAAGAACAGCTGATGTTACATTTCCTTTCTGAGAGAAAACAGATGCAAAATACGAATTTAAAAGTTCGGCCTTCTCAACATCCTGTCTTACCATTTCATCATTTTCATCCTGTAAAATTCCTATAGCATCTTTGAATTTTCTTTTACTTTTGACATATCCCCAAAATCCTTTATTATTGCTTTTGACGTCTCTTGCAAGCCTCAATTCATTGTCAGATTTAGCTAATCTGATTTGTGCCCTGCAGGTTCTGCAGACAGCATTATATTCTTCTTTAGATATGCCTCCCTCTTTCCATTTTATAAACATTTCTTTCTTCCCTTTTAGCATGTTCTTAAGTTCTGTGTTCATCCATCCTGGTTTCCTTAAATGCTTCATATTCTTCACTCTTTTTGGAATTGTTAACAATTGTGCTTTGAGAATTTCATTTTTCAAGATTTCCCATCCTTCGGGAACATTTTTGTCCTTAAGGATATCCAGCCATTGAATCCCTCCAATTCTCTTTCTGAATCCCTGAAAATCTGCCTTTCTGAAATCTAACCTTGACGTCTGAGTCTTCACAGGTCTTCCTCCTCTAGTTATCCAAAATTCTAAAATAGCATGGTCGCTACCTCCTAGGGTCCCAGCCACTTTTACCTCCTCAACCATTTCCTCCCTGTTTGTAAGGATTAGATCCAAGGTAGCAGTTCCCCTTGTTTTCTCCCCTACCTTTTGAAAGATAAAGTTCTCAGCAAGAGAGGATAAGAATTTCCTTGACCTGTTAGTTTTGCCTGAGAGAGATTCCCAACAAATGTCTGGATAGTTGAAATCTCCCATGACAACTCTGTCATATTTTTTGGAGAACTTGGCCATTTGATGCATAAAGAGTTCATCCATATCTTCAGCTTGCACAGGCGGCCTGTAGTAAATGCCTACAATGGTGTCCTTTCCATTGTTCTGTCCTTGTATTCTTACCCAAACAGTTTCCACAGAACTCTCAGTCTCTGAAGCTTCAATCTCTGTGCAGATATACGTGTTTCTAACATACAATGCAACACCTCCTCCTCGTTTATCAAGTCTGTTTATTGCAAATAAGTTGTATCCTTCTAGTCTTGTATTCCAATCATGTGTATTGTCCCACCAAGTTTCAGTGATTCCAATGACATCATATTTCTTTTCCTGTGTTAGTAGTTCCAATTCTCCTTGTTTGTTGCCCATGCTTTGTGCATTAGTATAGAAACATTTTAGTTTGTGATTGGTTTCTCTTTCTCCAATATTTTTATTATTTAGATTTTTTTGTCTTTGTTCTTCCTCTCCACTTCTAATAGCAGAGTTATCAATAGTATTTGTCAGGTGTATGGCTTTTTCTGGCCTTTTGCTTCCCTTCCCACGTTGTTCTAGTTTAAAGCTCTCCTGATGAGTGTAGCAAGGCGACTTCCAAATACATGTTTTCCAGTCTTTGTAAGGTGCACCCCATCTCTAGCAAGTAGTTCATTATATAGGTAATTCACTCTGTGATCCAGAAATCCAAATCCTTGCTGACGGCACCATCGACGTAGCCAGTTGTTCACCTGCAGAATCTTATTCCACCTCCCTGTTCCATGGCCATCCACTGGGAGGATGGAAGAGAAGACCACCTGCGCTCCCAGTTCTTTCACTTTCTTGCCTAAGTTTTGAAAGTCACTGCAGATGGTTTCCAGGTTGTTTTTTGCGGTGTCATTTGTCCCCACATGTAGTAGCAGGAATTGGTAGTCATCAGTAGGTCTGAAGAGTCCTGATATCCTGTCAGACACATTTTTAATTTAAATATATAGCGCAGAGAACCTTTGCGACACATACTGGACATTTACAACCATGTTGGTCACTGTTTCACCATCAAGGAAATGCCCACATGCATATTCTGAGTCGCATTTCCAGCGCCCGCTAGCTTTAACAGAGGTTACTGCACCACATACCCTCTCCCCTGTTCAAACTTGTGGGGTTGAACATTTGTAACACACTATGTGCCTCGAGACCAGGTACACACTGTCACCTTGCCCTACAAGTCGAGAGGACCATCTCAGTCTGTTTTGGGCATCATTCGGCATCATATTTGTCTTAGGCCTCCCCCGCCCCCAGTGGTCAGTATATCGGCCATGGGCTTTGGCCCTCAAGTCATAGTCCGTCTGTCTCAGTAGACCCTTTTTAGTCTCCACAGTTTTCCAGTACTCTCCGTCACCCGACTTTTCTTTCCATGACCGGCTCTCCCGATTGGTGTGGTCATAAGTCCCACTTACAGTCGAGCCCACTGTCTGGTCTGAGTCTGACCCATCTAGTACATCACAGGAGCTACTGTCCAGGTCTCTCAATCTCATACTGAGAGTAGAACTGCAACTTGCGTATTCTCGACGTTCTTGTCTCGCTGAAAGTCTTCGGCTACCTGCCATTTCATTATTTAGAGGGTACCTTCTGGTCCTTACACCCTGGGATGAAGGCGGCCGCCACCTTATCTTCTGCATCTGTTTATCAATCTGCATTAGGTCCAGCTTTAGCTGCTCTATCTCTCTCAGGTACGTTACCCGATATTCCAGGAGCATTCGGAAGTTCCTAAGGCTTTCCACGGAGCCAACAACAATGAATGGAACCACGCCATCTTCACCAGATACCTGGATTTCATCATCAGGTGGGATCCTTACCCTCGCCACTCCGGATCTATTCACAAGGTTTTGCATCACTTTTCCAAGCCTTCCAATGACTCTCCCCACCAGATGTTTGGGTACCGGAATTACGTCTTCCACCAAGCCCAGACTGTTATGAATGGGTCACCGAGGAGGATAGCAGGCCCAGGCTAAGCCACAGAAAACCAGAGAGGTTGGTAACTAAGCGGATTGCAGACCCCTGATCCTATCCACACAACTAGCAGTAGCCGTGGAGCGTACCTACGATGATCCTAGATGCCTCGGCACAGCCGGAGAGCTAACTAAGCCTAAAGCAAGAAAGGGGAAATCTAAACTGCCCCGGAGCAGACCCCAAAGGAATAGATAGCCCCCAAACATATATTGTCGGTGAGACAAGATGAAAGCACAAACGCAGGCAGAAAAATAGACTGAGCAATTGATGGGGCCCACACTGACTAGACAGGACAGGAAAGGAAAGACACTGTCTGCAATCACGCAAAAAACCCTGCAAAAAAGTCCAACATGTCTGATGCACTCTTGTATTTTCTGAAAGCAAAGAAAAAAGAGACCAATATAACAGGGGACAAAACAAACTGGCACAAGCAGTAACATATGGGTGGTGATTCAGCACAGCCCCAGCTGGAGCTAGCTGACCCGCACAAAGCAGAGTAGAAAAAACCAGATCAAATGCAAACAGAATAGCAAATGAACCATTTAGCTGAACCATGCAGGGACAGATGTTATGAGCTCATTTTCTGCTCCACCAGCTGGGAGTTCTCCTTCCGTTCTCCCTCTGGTAGTGACAGGAGGTAGTGAGGTTAGTTTAATTGGTAATGGTCTGCCACCTGACGAGGAGGATAGTGATTGGATCTCTGGAGTATCAGACTGGATATAAGACAGCCGACGCCCTATCCTGTTGCTGGTGATTCAGTCTGCTTCTCAGGTCTTGGACTTTAGCTCTGCTCCAGTCTTCTTAAGTTAAGTTTGTTTTTTGCTAATGTTCACACTTGCTCTTGTTGGTCAACTCAGTTTTTGTGTGGTCAGCCAGCCCGGCAGGGCTGTGCTGAATCTCCACTTGTATTTATCTGTATTTGCCAACTTGCCTTTTTGTCCTTAATTAGATTGGCCTAATTTTTGCTCTGTCTCAGAATATTCCAGAGTGCTGATATAGTGGGAGAAGTCTAGTGACTTCAGGGTTAATTTTGTTATCAGAAGTGTTGGACATTATTTTTGGTAGGGTTTTTGTGCAGATTGCAGACAGTATCTTTCCTTTCCTGTCCTTTCAAGTTAGTTTGGCCCCATTGTTTGCTCAGCCTATTTTTTTGCCTTTGTTTGTGTTTTCATCTTGCTTCACCGTCAATACATGTGGGGGGCTGTCTTTCCTTTGGGGTCTGCTCTGGGGAGTTAGTTTTCCTCTTTTCTTACTTTAGGCTTATGTAGCTCTCCGGTTGTGATGAGGCATCCAGGACCACCGTAGACACGCTCCATGACTGCTTCTAGTTGTGTGTTAAGATCAGGGCTCTGCTGTCTGCATAGTGACCAACCTCTCTGGTTTTCTGAGACTTAGCATTTGTTGCTTTTTTTCCTCCTCGGTGACCCATTTATAACAGAATCACCAGCCATACCGCAGATTCTAGGGTACTCAAAAGCAGGAAGGAATTGTTTAAAGAAAAAAAAAAAAAAGGGGGAAAGAAAAAAAAGTGTCAGAATTTTTTTTCTTATATATATATTTAACTCTTTTTCTCTGGGGCCGTAGGAGGATTTTTTTTTCTCTCCTAATGGAGATTAAGCAACTATCTGATCGTGTGGAGCAACTTGCTGCTGAAGTGCAGGGAATTTCTACTTACCTCATTCAGTCACATGTTGCTGAACCCAAGATCCCTACTCCTGATGTGTTTTCTGGGGATCGGTCTAAATTTCTGAATTTTAAGAATAATTGCAAATAATTTCTTGCCTTGAAGCCTAACTCATCGGGGAGCTCTGTGCAGCAGGATAAAATTGTCATCTCCTTGCTGTGCGGCGATCCCCAGGATTGGGCGTTTTCTCTGACACCTGAAAATCCTATTCTGACTAATGTGGATGCATTTTTTCAAGCCTTGGGGTTGTTGTATGATGAACCTAATGCCGTTGATCAAGCTGAGAGAACCCTGCTGGCATTAAACCAGGGTCAGGATCCTGCAGAGTTATACTGTCAAAGATTCCGAAAGTGGGCGGTCCTTACTACATGGAATGATAGTGCACTGGCAGCTCTCTTTCGGAAAGGTTTATCAGAGACCGTAAAAGATGTTATGGTGGGATTTCCTGTTCCCTCTGGTCTGGATTGCTCTATGTCATTAGCCATTCAAGTTGATCGGCGCTTACGTGAACGCAAAGCCACACGGGAGGCGCTGCCACCTTTTGAACAAATGTCTGAACCTATACAATGTGATGGGGTGTTGTCTAGGGCGCAACGTCAGGAGTTTAGAAGGCGTAATAAGCTGTGCTTTTTCTGTGGAGACGCCTCTCATACTATTTCTGTCTGCCCTAAACGAGAGAAACGTTTTGCACACACATTTGCTGTGGGCAGTGTACAACATAAGTTCCTTTTGGCAATTACTTTGATCTGCTCCTTGTCCACATTTTCCACAAAGGCTTTTGTGGATTCAGGAGCAGCTCTGAATCTGATGGATTTGGACTTTGCTAAACGTTGTGGCTTGTCCATGACGCCTCTGCAGATGCCTGTTCCTTTGAGGGGTATTGAAGCTACTCCTTTGGCGGAGAATAAACCTCAGTTTTGGACCCAGGTGATAGTGCGAGTTGCCCCAGACCACCAAGAAAATTGTAAATTTTTGGTTCTGCATAATTTACATGATACCATTGTTCTGGGTTTTCCCTGGTTGCAAACTCATAACCCAGTTTTGGATTGGAAATCTGTGTCTGAGGTGAGTTGGGGTTGTCAGTGTGTTCTTTGGGACGCTCCTGTTGTCTCCCCCTCTCCTCAGTCTCATGATATTCCTGATTATCTGGCTGATTTCTCTGATGTATTTAGTGAGAGTAAGTCTGCGTCTTTGCCTCCTCATAGAAGTTATGACTGTGCAATTGAGTTGATGCCTGGGTGTAAATTTCCCAAGGGTCGGCTTTTCAACTTATCTGTACCCGAACATGATGCTATGCGATCCTATATTAAGGAGTCGTTGGAGAAGGGTCATATTAGACCATCCTCGTCACCTTTAGGCGCGGGGTTTTTTTTTGTGGCCAAGAAAGATGGTTCATTAAGACCGTGTATTGATTATCGTTCCCTTAACAAGATGACGGTTAAATATCAGTACCCGTTACCTCTGATGTCTGATTTATTCTCCAGAGCTAAGAGTGCCTGCTGGTTTACTAAGCTTGACCTCAGGGGGGCGTATAATCTTATTCGCATCAAGCATGGGGATGAATGGAAGACGGCGTTTAATACTCCGGAGGGACATTTTGAGTACCTGGTGATGCCTTTTGGGCTCTCTAATGCCCCTTCTGTCTTCCAGTCCTTTATGAATGATATTTTCCGAGACTTTGTGGATAAGTTTTTGATCACCTATCTGGATGATATTTTGATCTTTTCTAGTGATTGGGATTCCCATGTGGAACATGTCCGGACTGTGTTCCGGATTTTGAGGGAGAATTCCCTGTTTGTTAAGGGATCGAAATGCCTCTTTGGTGTACAGAGGATTTCATTTTTGGGATTTATCTTGTCTCCATCGACTATTGAAATGGACCCGGCCAAAGTACAGGCCATTTATGATTGGGTTCAGCCTACTACTTTGAAGGCTCTCCAGAAGTTTTTGGGTTTTGCTAATTTCTATCGTAAATTTATAGGTAATTTTTCTAGTATTGTCAAACCACTGACTGATCTGATCAAGAAGGGAGCTGATGTGCTGAATTGTTCTCCTGAGGCTGTCTCAGCATTTCAGGAGCT
This sequence comes from Dendrobates tinctorius, assembly GCF_039654945.1. Classification (NCBI taxonomy): domain Eukaryota; kingdom Metazoa; phylum Chordata; class Amphibia; order Anura; family Dendrobatidae; genus Dendrobates; species Dendrobates tinctorius. The sequence goes on from NW_027361824.1 coordinate 762,597, forward strand.
TAAGCGGAGATTTACTTCAGCTCCAGTTCTACGGCAACCTGATGTCTCACTTCCATTTCAAGTGGAGGTAGACGCTTCTGAGATTGGTGCAGGAGCTGTTTTGTCCCAAAAAGATCCTGTGACTTCTAAGATGAATCACTGTGCCTTCTTTTCTCGAAAGTTCTCCCCATCTGAACGCAACTATGACTTGGGGAATTGGGAATTGTTGGCCATGAAATGGGCATTTGAGGAGTGGAGACATTGGATGAAGGGAGCTAGACATCAAATTGTGGTCCTCACCGATCACAAGAATCTGATTTATCTGGAGTCAGCTAAACGCTTGAATCCTAGACAGGCTAGATGGGCCTCGTTTTTCACGCGTTTTAATTTTGTGGTCCTGTTCTCGTTCTAGTGGGTTGCTGATGCCCCTCCCGGTGCCCAGGAGGCCATGGACCCATATCTCAATGGATTTTATTTCTGATCTTCCTGTCTCTCAGAGAATGACTGTTATCTGGGTGATTTGTGATAGATTTTCGAAGATGGTCCATCTTGTACCACTCCCAAAGTTGCCATCTTCCGCTGAGTTGGTACCCTTGTTTTTACAACAGGTGGTTCGGTTACACGGGATTCCTGAGAACATTGTGTCCGATAGAGGGGTCCAGTTTGTTTCCAGATTTTGGAAAGCCTTTTCTTCCAATCTGGGAATTCAGTTATCCTTCTCATCCGCGTTTCATCCCCAGACCAATGGGCAGACTGAGAGAACAAACCAGACCTTGGAGTCTTATTTAAGATGTTTTATATCTGCTGATCAAGATGATTGGGTCTCATTTTTGCCTTTGGCCGAATTTGCCCTGAACAATAGAGCTAGTTCTGCCACTTTGATGTCACCCTTTTTCTGTAATTTTGGGTTTCATCCTCGATTCTCTTCAGGACAAGTGGAATCTTCGTCCTGCCCAGGTGTGGACACTGTGGTTGTGAGAATGCAGCAGATATGGGACCAAGTGGTAGCTAAGTTGTCACTCTCTCAGGAAAAGGCCCAGCATTTTTCCAACTGGCATAGGACCATTGGTCCCCGGTTTAAAGTGGGTGATATGGTTTGGTTGTCATCTAAGAATATTCCTATGAAAGTTGCATCTCCAAAATTTAAGCCAAGATTTATTGGACCTTATAAGATTTTGGAGATTCTTAATCCTGTTTCTTTTCGGTTGGCTCTTCCAGTTACGTTCAAAATCCATAACATATTTCACAAATCACTGTTGAAGAGGTTTGTTGAGCCAGTAGTTCCTGTGGCGGCTCCTCCTGACCCTGTTTTGGTTAAAGGCAATGTGGAATATGAGGTAGAGAAAATATTGGATTCTCGCTTGGTCAGACAGGGACACCAGTATTTGGTCAAATGGAAGTGTTATGGCCAGGAGGATACTTCTTGGGTCTCTGCCTCGGATATTCATGCCAATCAATTGGTTCGTGCTTTTCACCGGGCCCATCTTGATTGGCCTGGTGGCGTGGATGAGGGTTCGGTGACCCCTCCTCAAGGGGGGGGTTCTGTTATGAGCTCATTTTCTTCTCCACCAGCTGGGAGTTCTCCTTCCGTTCTCCCTCTGGTAGTGACAGGAGGTAGTGAGGTTAGTTTAATTGGTAATGGTATGCCACCTGACGAGGAGGATAGTTATTGGATCTCTGGAGTATCAGACTGGATATAAGACAGCCGACGCCCTATCCTGTTGCTGGTGATTCAGTCTGCTTCTCAGGTCTTGGACTTCAGCTCTGCTCCAGTCTTCTTAAGTTAAGTTTGTTTTTTGCTAATGTTCACACTTGCTCTTGTTGGTCAACTCAGTGTTTGTGTGGTCAGCCAGCCCGGCAGGGCTGTGCTGAATCTCCACTTGTATTTATCTGTATTTGCCAACTTGCCTTTTTGTCCTTAATTAGATTGGCCTAATTTTTGCTCTGTCTCAGAATATTCCAGAGTGCTGATATAGTGGGAGAAGTCTAGTGACTTCAGGGTTAATTTTGTTATCAGAAGTGTTGGACATTATTTTTGGTAGGGTTTTTTTGCAGATTGTAGACAGTATCTTTCCTTTCCTATCCTTTCAAGTTAGTTTGGCCCCATCGTTTGCTCAGCCTATTTTTCTGCCTTTGGTTGTGTTTTCATCTTGCTTCACCGTCAATACATGTGGGGGGCTGTCTTTCCTTTGGGGTCTGCTCTGGGGACTTAGTTTTCCTCTTTTCTTACTTTAGGCTTATGTAGCTCTCCGGTTGTGACAAGGCGTCCAGGACCACCGTAGGCACGCTCCACGACTGCTTCTAGTTGTGTGTTAAGATCAGGGCTCTGCAGTCTGTATAGTGACCAACCTCTCTGGTTTTCTGAAACTTAGCGTTTGCTGCTTTTTTCCTCCTCGGTGACCCATTTATAACAGACAGAGCTGGAGACATCAGACCTCAGAAGGCACAGGAAGAAAATCACCAGCAGGGATAGAGGGAGTCAGCTGTCTTAAATCCCAATCAGAAGCCCCAGATCTCCAATCGTCATCCTCATTATCAGGTGGCAAGCCTCTGTCAATCAGATCAGCTCCACTACCTCCAGTAACCACTAGCGGGAGCCCAGAAAGAGAACTCGCAACCCCTCTGTCAATCTGACCAGCTCCACTACCTTCAGTAATCACAAGAGGGAGGCCAGAAAGAGAATTCACAACACCAGACGATTTTTAGCTTCCCTCGCAAGCTCCAGACGTCGAGCGACTTTCACATTACTCAACATGATCATCTGTTTTGCGCGGAGACATTGCAGATGCATATCCATCAGGACAGCCACCCGCTTCTCTGTGTCTTCCCTGGTTGACAGTACGACCAACTGCTGAGTCTCAGGTGCCCAGTGCACCCTACACGCTTTGACCGCCTTTTTAAAAGCCTCATGCACACCCTCACTGGTACAGGCTTCTTGCACGTCTTCGGGTACCTCTATCACGCACTTGAAGATCGAGGGTTCACTTTCTTCATGGACGGAAGGCTCTCGTTTGGCCACGGAATTTTCCATCAAGACCTCTACTACAACCAGGTGATTGTCTTGTTCCGTTCTCAGTGCACAGTCTTCCCCAGTTTTACACTCTTCAGCCACCAATGCCTCCTCTTGTGGAAGACCTCTTACTGCTTCTCTGTGTACTTTCATGTCTTCTTTTAAGGCCTGATTCACACTTTGCCATGTTGACAGGTGACCTCTGAGATCAGAGACTTCCTTCTCCAGCTCATCCACTCTGTGCTCAGTACTTTGTCTCAGGGCCTTTTCTTGTACGTTATGCTCCTTAATTGCCTTTAGTTCAGCCTGTAAATCTGCCACCTTTTTCTTCTCACCAGAGCACTTTTTAACGAAGTCCTGGGCCTCCTGTGCTTCCTTCTCTCCAAACCGGACCTTGACTGACGAAAGCTCAGAGTTGGCAACTTCCATACTCGCCACCTTCAAAGTCTCCTTCGCCAGCTGTTGACAGACCTCTTCATGCTCTTTCTCCAAGCTTTGGACTCATGCTTCTACCTGGTGGAAACTGTCAGCTCGCTCTTTCCAGGTGTACACTTCCTTTGTCAGCTTGTCAATTAGTTCCTCTAGTTGTCTTGTGACATCAGTCGAATTGGCCAGTTTCTCCGGCAGCTCTTCTATTTTGTTTGAGGGTGCAGTTTGTTCAGCCCTTTTTCGGCCCTTACACCTCCGGCGACGGGAGGAAGACCAGCTATTTAAACTTGAGTCAGTATTACTGCACTCTTTCCCACTGTCGTCACCGTCTGAATAGGAGTCACCACCACCCAATCGATCATGCTGGAACCAGCGGTCCTCATTGCTAACAGTGTCAGCCTCCACTCCTGGAGCTTCCCCGTCTCCACCTTGTGAAGCACTGTCATTCCCTTGTGTCCAAGTTTTAGTCTGCACAGCATTAGACTCAGTCCTAGTGATTGCTACTGGTAATAACACGTCACAGTCACACCACACAGTACGGTGAACCCCCAAGATACTCTCTATCTGGGTGTCAGCTCCGCTCTTTTTATTTACCACATCATGATCAGTCACACTGTGGTACCCTTCAGGTGCCGTCACGTCAGTAAACTGGGCAGACGCATCCATTCCTCCGGTCGCCCCTACGTCTGACCCGTCCATTGTGGGAGGTGTTATTGCCTTAAAGTATGCCACCCCATCAGTAGAGAATACAGCCTAGAGTCCCGGCCTACTATCACCGGACAGGTTAAGTTCGGGACTACAGCGACATCATGGTGTTTAATGTCCCTGTCTGTCTCGAGTATCACCATGGCTACTACATAGTCCTTAGTGCACCCATGGATGCAGGTGACCACAATCTTTCTTTCGGACATTATAAATTTCTCTGGCACAGTCCTCACTAGGGTCACCGAGCCCCCAGAGTCAACCTTTCCAAGCACATCCTCCCCATTCATCAGCAGGGCACACCCCCAAAGCTTCCCACCGCGTGGGTAATTCATATAGCAGACTGGACACATATAGTACACTTCCCCTGGCAGCAGTCTGTCTGCGCCACAATTTTAACTTCGGGAAGCTCCGTCCCCTTTTGCGTTACCACTCTATTTTGGGATACTGCCCCCTTTTGGGACTCCACCCCTTTTGGGCAACAACTCCCTTTTGGGACACCGCCCCCTTTTCAGACTCCACCCCTTTTGGGCAACAACTCCCTTTTGGGATACCGCCACCTTTTGGGACTCCACCCCTTTTTTGGCACCCATTGCTGTCTGAAGTACCGCCCCCTTTAGGGACACCACCCCCTCCCTGGGGTACAACCCGTGAACTCCGCACAGTACTCTCAGGTCCAGTTCACACAAAACAAGTATGTCTCTCAGGCTTGTACTGGCCCTTTAAGAGATTGTCCGCACTGGACTTCTGATGTCCTTTTACGACACCCCACCAGCTCCTGCTGGTACTGCCACAAACCTGCCAGCACCTCCGACTGCAGCTCCCAAGCGGCTGCTGGGGTCACTACAGCTCCTGCAGAACCTCTTGCTGCAACTGCAACTGCAGCTGCTGTTACCACAAGTCTCTGCACGCTTCCGCTGCGCCGTCTTTGTGGACCCGCTGATCCACAGCAAGCTTCGTAACCCCGCCGAGTTACAGCCAGACGCTTGTCAGCTTCATGACCCCACCGAGCCACAGCAAAACACCTCATATGTGCCTCCTGGACTGTTGCCTGTAGCAACCGAATTTGTAGACCTCATCCGTTGCCCCTAGCAACAAGGCTACCAGAGTGCCCTTAGCATTCTCCACCAATTGTAGAGATCCACCATATCAGTGGACGGGGATTAACTCGCTTGGCGGCGATATTGAAGCACACAGGAACACTCTTGCTTAAAGTAACAGTCTAGGGGGTTTATTTCCTTCATAAACCAATGTCACAGGAACACAAGGCAAACATTCTTACATCAGACAGACGACTTCTTAATGTCCAGAGTAGAGCTTCGCTCTCTCAGGCCTGTGGCCATACAGGCTGTGCCATGTCCAGCACGCATGCAGCATTACCAGGTAAAGCATACAAAGTCTCTTACTGACCCCGGTCAGTGTAATTCACAGTTCATCCCTCACGGGTTATCAGGGTTCACTGTTATGAATGGGTCACCGAGGAGGACAACAAAAAGCTAAGTCCCAGAAAACCAGAGAGGTTGGTAACTATGCAGATTGCAGATCCCTGATCCTAACCACACAACTAGCAGTAGCAGTGGAGCGTTCCTACGATGATCTAGATGCCTCGTCACCGCCGGAGGACTAAATAAGCCTAAAGCAAGAAAAGGGGAAAACTAACTGCCCCAGAGCAGACCACAAAGGAATAGACAGCCCCCACGCATGTATTGACGGTGAAACAAGATGAAAACACAAACATAGGCAGGAAAATAGGCTGAGCAAACGATGGGGCCAAAACTAACTATAAAGGATAGGAAAGGAAAGACACTGTCTGCAATCTGCCAAAAACCCTACAAAAATAATGTCCAACACTTCTGATAACAAAATTAACCCTGAAGTCACTAGACTTCTCCCACTATATCAGCACTCTGAAATATTCTGAGACAGAGCAAAAAGAGGCCAATCTAAAAAGGGACTAAAAAGCAAATTGGCAAATACAGATACATAACAGTAGAAATTCTGCACAGCCCCTGCCGGGGCTGGCTGACCACACATAAAACTGAATAGACCAACAAGAGCAAGTGTGAACATTAGCAAAAACACTTAGCTTGACAAGGCTGGAACAGAGCTGAAAACCAAGACCTGGAAAGCAGAAGCAATCACCAACAGCACAGACTAGAGCGTCGGCTGTCTTAAATCCAGTCTAAGATTCCTGAGGTCCAATCATCATCCTCATTATCAGGTGGCAGATCTCTACTGATTAAATCAGCCTCACTACCTCCTTGTTACCACCAGAGGGAGTCTGGAAGGAGAACTCACAACTGGTGGACCAGAGAATTAACAACAGTTCACTGTTCCAGACAGTGCCTTGCTCACTAGGCCGTCTACAGTTGCAGATCCACAGCCAGGCAGTAGCCTCTATCAGGTCCTGGCTTTTCCATGTGCTTCCCAGGAAGTTCAATCCCAGACACTTCCAACACACACAGGCCTTCCGGGACCTTGCACTCTGACCACTCACGATCAAACACACAACCCATGTGACCAGACGTCAGTGACATTATATATCCCGAACCACCCCCATACGTGGGCAGTGTATGTGTGGCTAGCCGGTCCCGCCCAGCTCTCTGACTAGCCTTATAAGCCGCCCTTATAGGTAAATAACTTGTGGACTACAAGTCCCAGCATAACAACGCTATTTTGGCTTACAGCGCAGAGAACCTCTGCGACACATAGTGGACGTTTACACCCATGCCAGTCACTGTTTCACCATCAAGGAAATGCCCACATGCATATTCTGAGTCACATATGCAGCGCCCCCTAGCTTTAACAGAGGTTACTGCACCACAACAGACATACATATTATATACAGTGGTGTAACATGAGTATACAGACATACATAGTACAGTAGTGTAACGTGCGTGGGATACAGTGGTGACTAATTTTATGAGGGTGCAAAATATCCTCCCACCCTCACTGCCCACCCCGAGAAGAAGGAACTAGGTGACTAAAGTAGGCAGGGTTGCATTGGCATCTTGGTCAGTGCCACAGGTTCCAATGCAGAGCGAAACAGTCGGGGTGAGCTTGTCATCAGCTGCTGCACTCTGCATAGGCAGTTACTGAGTGTGACGACTCCTCGAGTGGACCCTCTGGGTCGTGATACCAACTGACCCTGGGCGAGCTGACCTAGTGAGGACCACCCTCTATACAGGGATCATCAGGGGCAGCCTCAGGGGGGTAAAGTACCATGACTGCTGGAACCAGGTGGCCGTCTCACAGGAGACATGGGAGATCGTGTCAGCAAGGAGAAGATGGGAACAAGCAGGATACAGGAGTGTGTAAAGCGTGGACATGGGGGCACGTGGGGTACAGAAGAGCGTATAGCCCGGGTACGGGGCAAAACAGAGCGCATGCAGGGAAGCAGACCTGGGTACAAGGCAAAGCAGAGCACGTGCAGGGAAGCAGGCCTTGGTACAAGGCAAAGCGGAGCGTGTGCCAAGGAGCACGCCAGAGCACAGGACAGGGGACCTGAGTACAGAGAACGGCCAAGCAGGGACCAAACAGGTCTAGCAAAGAAGCCAGAACGATAATCAAGTGCCGCCTACAGGAAGAGGCATCCTGATATAGGGCATGTGTACTGGGACTTCCGGGTCAGGTCCTCCAGGACCATAGAGACACCAGGGGTGGCGAAGCCGCAGTCATAGTTAAGAAGTGAGCGCATGCGTGCTTGACAAAACCCTTGAGCCAAGCATGCAGCCATAGAGTCAAGTGCGAGAGGTGCGTGTGCGCACCTGACGGGGCCCTCGGACCAGCCGCGATACCAGAAGTGATGACGTCGGGCACTGAGTTCCGGCTCCGGGGGAGTGTGGTGAGAGCGACATGACAGTACCCCCTTCTTTACGCCCCCTCTTTCTAAGGCTGGGAAGAAACTTAGACAAAATCTGGGGTGCTTGGATATTCTCCTGGGGTTCCCAAGACCTTTCTTCAGGGCCAAAGCCCTTCCAATCAATTAAGAAGAGCATTCTCACTCTTACCTTCTTCATGGCCAAGATATCATTCACCTCAAAATCATCCCCCACACCAACAGGCTGGGGTGAGTGGCCCGTAGAAGGATGAAACCAGTTTAGCACCACGGGCTTGAGGAGGGACACATGGAAGGAATTGGGAATGCGGAGCGAGGCGGGTGACTTCAATTTGTACGCCACATCATTAATGCGCCTGAGGACCTCAAAAGGACCAATTTATGAGGAACCCAGTTTGTATGATGGTATCTTAAGGCGAATATATTTGGAGGAAAGCCACACCTTGTCACCAGGGAGAAAAGGAGGAGAGTCCAGGCACCTTTTATCTGCATGTTGTTTCATCCTGACTCGTGCTTTTTCGAGGGCGGATTTGGTCTCCTGCCAGACCCTGGAGAACTCCGTGGACAGAGAGTCGGCTGCAGGCACTCCTGAGACAGAAGGTACCGGTAAAGGCACACTGGGATGTTGTCCGAAAACGATGAAGAAGGGAGACTTGGAGGAAGATTCGCTGGTGTGGTTATTATATGCAAACTCTGCTCATGTAAGTAAACTGACCCAGTCGTTCTGATGAGCATTATAAAAGTGACGGAGATAAGATGTAAGGATCTGATTCGTACATTCCACCTGCCCGTTGGTTTGGGGATGGTAGGCAGAGAAAAAGTCCAGTGTCAGTTTCATAAGCCCACAAAGAGCTCTCCAGAACTAGGAGGTGAATTGAACTCCTCTGTCTGACACGATGTGCAGAGGGAAGCCGTGCATTCTAAAGATGTGAGTGATGAAAATCTTTGCCAATTTGGGAGCAGAGGGTAGACCGCGGAGAGGAACGAAGTGGGCCATTTTTGAGAATCGATCCACAACCACCAGGATCACAGTACAACCAGAGGAATGAGGCAGATCGGTAATAAAATCCATGGCTATGTGCTGCCATGGAACTGTAGGTGCTGGAAGAGGAAGCAGAAGCCCGGAAGGTGGTTGTCTGGGTACCTTGTTCTTGGCGCAGGATGGACACGAGGCTACAAAGTCTTTGACATCCTGGTAAAGAGATGGCCACCAGTAGTATCGAGATAACAGGGAGAGTCTTCTTGACTCCAACATGGCCGGCATTTTTGGATGAATGTCCCCAGCATAGGAGGGAGAGTTACATTTTTGGTTTTTCAGGAGGCCTGCAAGTTATACTTCAGGCTCCGGCTTCGTTCATCAGGGAGTGAGGAATGGGTGGCAATCATTATGTCCCTTCTTAAAGGTGATCCCCAATCCTGGGCCTTCTCCCTGCCGGTCGATTCACCATCTCTACGATCAGTGGTCGAGTTTTTTGCGGCATTGGCGCTGGAATATGGAGATCCTGATGGCGTCTCCCTGGCAGAAACCCGACCCCGTAAGATTAAGCAGGGGGGCCGGCCTGCTGAGGAGTACTGCTCAGAGTTTAGCAGGTGCGCCACTGACACACAGTGGAATGTGGAATGACCCTGCCCTTAGGAGTCATTTTGTGTAGGGTCTGTCCCCAAAGTTGCAGGATACTCTGGTACAGTACGACGCCCCAGGTCATTGGAGGCCGCCATGTCCCTTGCAATCCGGGTGGATAGACGCCTCAGGTAGAGGCATACACCAAATGTGCCCCCTGTAGTTCTTGCTAGGGAGGAGGACACACCAGTACTGACGGATGAACCCATGCAGGTGGAAGGAGCCCAAACGGTGTTACCTGCAGTTCGCCTTGGTGGGGGTGGAGTGCCCCGCACAGGGCCGTGGGGTACTCAGTACAGGGTCCCCGAAGCAGGCTACAGCTGTCTGTCGTACAAGTAGCGTTCATAGGAACATCTGAGTTAGGAGGGACTCCATTGTATCACGGTACTGGGAGTACTTCACTAATAGGGCACTAAGTAGGAGACGTTCAGAGAAGGAACATGTTGGCGGAGTGTTAGAAGGGAGCCTCCCATCTTGCCTGAAGGTTGACTGAGGCCCTGGTCCAGAGGACACGGCACTGAGGCGGGCGCCTGTGCCCCATTGTCTGTGAGTAAAGCTTTGGAACTGCAAGCCCTTGTGTCTTCCAGTTTATTCCGGCAGCCGCCTCCTGTGCCCTGCTGCACCTCAGCGCCGAACACTACACAGCCCGCGTCTCCCTGCCACCCGATACCACCTACACTGCCCTGGGACTACTGCCCTACCTGTGGAGGGCCACAACATCACTGCTGCACCCCTACCATCGGTCCCAGAGGATCTGCCTGCAGCGTCGCCCTAACATCTTCCTTTGCTGAACACCACAGGTGGCGTCACGAATCTCTTATAAACTCTACACCATTATTCGTTCTCCCATTTACATGGACGCCCCGGGCCATGGACCGGGTCATGGCCGCCGTGACCATTCCCCCGTGAAGTGCAGGCCCGGTACTGAGTACCCCACCGCCCAGGGGTCGCTCCATATTAAAGACTGTTTGTGCACTTGGCACCATTGCCGCCATTATACCACTGCTTGGCGCCTGCGGGAAACAAGAGAGGAGGACCTTCATGGGCAGAGTCAGCCGAGAGGCGCGAAGAGCGCGCAGGAAGTGAGAAGAAGCTGAGGCCTGCAGTTCCGGCGTCCCCTGATCCAGCCGAGGAGCGGCATCCGGGAAGCCAGCGCAGCCCCGCGGCCTGGCCCACATTAACTAGGGGGGAAGGAAAATGTCGGAAGACAACGCTGATGCAGCGGCGGGCACTTCCGCTGACCTCTCAGCGCCGCCGGATGCAGGGTGCGGCGCGGCAGCGCCGCTGAATACAGACGCCGGTGTTACCCCCAGAGCACCGCAAGACCCAACGCCCATCGCAGCGGTCCCCATTATGCCGCTTTCTATGCCCTACATCCCAGGAGCGGCCTGGCTTCCGCAGTACTCAGGGGAGTCACATACCCTGGGTGAATTTAAAGGGAGACTGTGCAGCTTGTTTGAGGTGTATCCCCTGTCCGAAGGCCAGAAAGTGAACATTCTGATTGGGCAGCTAACAGGTGCAGCCCAGAGGGAAGTGAAAGCCTGGAAGGACACTGATAAAGGGACTGTTAAAAAAATCCTGGCCAAGCTCAGAAGCACCTTTGATTCCCGCACTGTAGCTGAAATTAAGATGAGGTTCTTTGGGTGTAAACAGAGAGCGCAGGACAGTATCAGAGACTAAGCTCTTAACCTGCAGGAGGCGCTGCGAGCCGTCAAACAGATCGACCCAGACAGTGTTAACAATGAAGACAGACTGTTAAAGGAGCAGTTTATTGAGGGACTCCTATCCAGTACCCACCGAGCACAGCTGCGCATCCTAGCCCTACAGAACCCCGACCTGGACTTTGCAGATTTCAAGGACAAGGCTATCCGGGTGCTGCATGAGCCAACTGTCAGCTGTCCAGCACCTCCTAGGTGCCCAGTGATCACCTACCACCAGGAAACAACGTCTTTCCCTGTCAGCCCTGTAGAGGCTGATGCACAGACTCTGGGCAGTGACCCATCTACCGAGCTGCATCTTCAGGTCCAGGAGTTAACTAAAGGTATGGCTGCACTTGCCAAAACCGTGCAGTCCCTGCAGGAATCCTCCAAGGAGAAGATCCAGCTTGCTTCCAGTCCAGAGGATGTCCCGTGGATGCGGAAGAGGAGGATCCCGCCGCTGCGAGGGAGAACCAGCGATCGCTATGACTAGAACGGACGTCCCATCTGCCGTTGCTGCTACGAGGCCGGTCACCTTGCAAGATTCTGTCCTTTAAACGAGTCACCCCTGGGGCAAAGGGCCAACCCCCAGGAGTAAGACCACAAGGCCCAAGGAACTGGTGAGCCAAGTATGTGGGAGACAGACCGGTACTCCCAGTGGTGATTGATGGCATCCCCATGAACGCTTTGCTGGACACTGGCTCCCAGGTGACCACTATGCCCTATATCCTTTACGAGCGGTAGTGGGCTGACTCAGAGCTTACCCGTGGCTCAAGTGATGAACTGACAGTGGTGGCCAGTAATGGTCAGTGTGGCGCCCCTGAGGCTTCAGTCGCCACAGAGGTACTGCACCTTCGCCTAAGGTGTAGTGCCCCACCATCCAGGTAAGGTGGGAACTCCTGACCACGCTCCACACCTGCATTCCACACACAGGATAGTTCAGTGGGGCCCACCTAACAGCTACAGTTTGGGGGTTAGCAGAGCACCCCTCGTGGAACCCTACTTCGTAACACGAGATGTGCTGGGAGGCAGGCGGAGTTAGATGATACAAAAGAGAGGGAAAGTGTAGGCTTTCAGGTTAGTCTGGGGTGAGCCCCAGAGAAGAAGGTAGTTGGTGAGAGGAGAGAGAAGATGGGTGTCTGAGGGACGTGCTGCAGCAGGTCCCAGTGATCTGGGCTGCTGGCACTAGAAAGACCAGAGAAAGAGACTGATAAAACTGATAACCTAAACTTCCATAAGAGAGAGATAGAACAGATCAGAACGAAGGAGAAGAGAAGGACGGTGGGAAGCTGGTTGAGAAAGAGAGAGAACCCTTCCAGTCCAGAAAGCGCAAAGGCCGGGGCCCGGTCCCCGAGGTTGATTGGATCTTTATATCCGGCAACAGACACCGGAGGAGTAGTGAGCCGCTAACGCCTTGCTCCCACCATAGACTTGGGACACAACAGTGAAACGGATAGAGAGCCGGGATTCAGGAGAGGAGTCCCCGAAGCAGGCTACAGCTGTCTGTCATACAAGTAGAGACTAGGAACACCTAGAGAGAGGCATTCCAGGGTAACTAAGTACTGGAGTGCTTCGCACCTAAAGGCGCATTTGAGGAGTCGTTCAGTGAAGGTACATATTGGCGGAGTGTGGAAGGGAGAATCCTATCCTGCCTGGAGGTTGGCTGGAGCCCTGACCTGGAGAACACAGTACAGAGGCAGGCAGTTGTGTGAACTGCAAACAGTGAGTAAAGCTTTGGAACCGCATATTCTGGTGTCCTCCAGTTATTCCCGCACCGCTATTCCTGGGTAACAACATCCATACCATACTGCGCCTCTCCTCATCCATTGCACCTACACTGCCCTGGGACTACAGCTCCACCTGTGGGGAGCTATACCATCTCTGCTGCACCACACCATCAGTCCCAGCGGATCTGCATGCAGCGTTGGCCTAACACCCTACTTGCCAAATACCACGGGTGGCGTCACGAACTATTCCAATAAACTCTAAACACCTTTAACATCACCGCCATTGATATTGGGGCCCAGGGCCACGGACCGGGTCACCGCTGCTGTGACACATTCCCGCCTTGACACCGGCCCGGTACCGAGTACCCCACAGCCCTGGGCGAGCGCGGGGGCGACCCATCAGCCTTTACAGCAAGTAGGATGTAAAGAGATTACTGTTAAAGTGGGATGGGTAGAGTTAAAATCTCAAGGCTTGATTGTTGTAGACATTGATCAACGAGAATGTAATCCCATGATGACTTTAGGTACCAATGTCATTGAAAATTGTCTTTCCGAGGTTATTGTCTTGTTGCAACAGGTGGCTGAGACTGCTGGTTCCAGTGAACAACGAGTCCTGCAGAAGGAGATCAAGGCACTGATGCGAAGGCAGCAGGTAGAACTATCTGGCGGAGAAACTGGCAGAGTCAGAGTGAGTGATTCCTTCCCCATTGTAATACCCCCTAAAAGTGAAATGTTGATTTGGTGTCGGGCAGCCATAGGTCTCAGAGGGAAAGACTACCAGGCAATGGTAGAGCCAGTAGACTCTGATAGCCGGCCCACTGTCCTGACAGCCAGAGGGGTAGTCAATGTTTGCAAAGGGAGGGTACCTGTACGCCTTTTGAATTGTGGGGAGGAGGAGGCCGCAATAGCTCAGTATGCCACAGTTGCCAAGCTGTTTACCGTCAGCAACAACGCCATCCAGGCAGCAGAGCCCTTGGTCTCATCCGACCAGATGGAGGGCAATGGCTCTGTAAAGCAGCCAGAGGAGTGGTGTCAGCAACTGCATGTGGGAACTGACTCCACGCCTTCATACCAAAAGAGTGGGGTTTACCGGGTGACCCAGGAGTATGAGCAGGTATTCAGTAAACTCCCTCTAGACTTTGGGAAAGCAAAAGGGGTTCAACACCATATCCCCACTGGTGATCATCCACCCATTAAGGAAAGGTACTGGCCTATACCCCCAACACAATACCAGTGTGCTAAAGGTATGTTGAAGGAAATGAAGGAAGCAGGGGTGATCAGAGACAGTTGTAGCCCTTGGGCAGCCCCAATAGTATTTGTGAAAAAGAAGGACGGTACCATGAGAATGTGTGTTGCTTACAGGAAAATTAACAGTATCACACATAAAGATGCCTACCCATTACCCAGAATTGAACAGTCATTGGCCGCACTTAAAACTGCTAACTACTTTTCCACCCTAGATCTCACTAGTGGGTATTGGCAGGTTCCCGTGGCAGAGTCAGACAAGGAGAAAACAGCATTTACTTCCCCAATGGGCCTTTGTGATTTCAACTACATGCCATTCAGGCTTTCTACCGCCCCTGGGACGTTTCAACGGCTAATGGAGTGCTGTCTGGGACACAAGAACTTCGAGACGGTCCTGTTATACCTGGATGATGTCATTGTTTTCTCCAAGACATATGAAGACCACCTGAAGCACCTGGCAGAAGTGTTTGAAGCCTTGTCCAACTTTGGCCTGAAGGTGAAGCCCTCCAAGTGCCACCTCCTGAAGCCCAAGGTACAGTACCTTGGACATGTAGTGAGTGCAGAAGGCGTGGCACCGGATCCTGACAAAGTCACAGTCATCCAGGACTGGCAGAAGCCCAGCAACCTCCATGAAGTACGTCAATTCCTCGGGTTGGTAGGCTACTACCGAAGGTTCATCAAAGGCTTTAACGAGATAGCCACTCCTATGCAGAATCTTCTGGTGGGCCAGCCAAAGAAGGTCAGAAGCAAGAATTCTATCATTGAGTGGAATGAGGAACTGGAGCGGTCTTTCACCCGACTGAAAAAGGCTCTCATGGGGGATGAAGTTTTGGCCTACCCAGATTACGACCAGCCCTTTGTGTTGTATACTGATGCCAGCAACGTGGGACTGGGAGCAGTACTGTCACAGGTAGAAGATGGAAAGGAAAGAGTGATCTCTTATGCCAGCAGGAAGCTTCGTCCCACTGAAAGGAATCCTGACAACTACAGTTCCTTCAAGCTGGAGTTCCTGGCCATAGTCTGGGCTGTAACGGAATGGTTCAAGCATTATCTAGCCTCCGCCAAGTTTACTATCTTCACAGATAACAACCCGTTAACCCACTTGGACACTGCCAAACTAGGTGCACTGGAGCAGCGATGGATGGCTCGGCTGTCTAACTATGAATTTACTATCAAGTACCGAGCGGGGCATCAGAATGCCAATGCTGATGCGCTGTCCCGAATGCCGAATCTGCCAGATGCAGGAGAAGACCCTGAGGCCCTTGAAGAAGTGGAGCTACCTGCCTTCCACCTGCCAACTGTGGCCCAGCACGCTCAAGGAGTGAGGGACAGACGATCTATCCTGAAGGAGGTTACCCTCAATCCGTTGCCTCATCATGACTGGGCAGAAACCCAGGATAGCGACCCTGCAGTCCGCCTGGTCAAGGAGCTCCTGCTACAAGCTGACTCCCGTCCGGATTCAGATGCTCCGGAAGAAACCAAGCAGCTGTGGAAGGAAAGAGGCAGGCTGTTCATTTACGAAGGGAAGCTGTGTCAGAGGAGTATCAATGCCCGCACGCATGAGTTGGTTTGGCAAGTGGTAGTCCCAAAGAGGGAGGCATCAATGGCCTTGGAAGCATACCACAATGGAGCTGGACACTTCGGATGGAAGAAGTTGGAAGTCTTGCTTCGGGAGAGATTCTATTGGGCTGGTATGAGAAAAGCCATTGAAAGTTGGTGCCGGGAATGTGGACAATGTAACCTGCGCAGAAAGGACCGTAACAGCCAGCGAGCTCTGTTGTGAATTCGTTTTCCCCTTCACCATTGAGGTCTGATGAAATCCCTCTTCCTGTGAAGGAAGGTAGTGAGGCTGATTACAAAACACCTGAGCAGAATCATGATGACTGGGTGCCTGGGATCGCTGACTGGATATAAGACAGCCGACGCCCGTCTGCCTTGCGGGTCATTTCTCTGTGGGATTCTTGGAGTCCAGTCTGATTCCTGCTCATCTAAAGCTAAGTTTTCTGCTCTACTTTTTTGCATTTGTGTTTTTGTTTTGTTTTTGCCTTGTTGGTCTGGATTTCTGCCTCACCCTGCTGGGTGAGCTGAATTCCTTTTTGCTCTGTCTTCAGATAATACCAGAGCACTGATATAGTCTTTTGAAGCCTAGCGTCTTCAGGGCTTTTTTCCCTATCAGTCTGTTGGCTCTTATTTTTGAGAGGGTTTTGGCGTATTGCAGACAGCAGCTGTCCTATCCTATCCTATTTAGTTAGCTTGGGCCCCAACATTTGCTCAGCCTATCTTTCTGTCTGTGTAAGTGTTTTTCCATCTCGCTTCACCGTCATTATATGTTGGGGGCTGCCTTCTGCTTTGGGGTCTGCTCTGGGGCAGTTTAGATTTCCCTTTTCTGTCTTTAGGCTATTTAGTAGAGTTGAGCGACTTTTGGTTTTTTAGGGTCGAGTTTCGTTTCGTGAAACCCGACTTTTCCAAAAGTCGGGTCGAGCAAGATCGTCCGATTATAGGGAAAAGTCAGGGTCGTCCCGAAACACGAAACCCAATGTAAGTCAATGGGGAATAAAAGTCGGCAGTGAGAGGAGGACAGGAAACACACCTACAGTGCCCATTTGAATGCCAAAAGCATCAATTCTTCTTACTTAAGCTTGTCAACCTTAATTAACTTCATAATACAAGTTACGCACTGAAAAATGGGGGTTATTTGGCTAAAGTTGTGGGGGGGGAGGGCTGGCTCCAGGTTTTCATGTGCCCTGGGCGAAAGAGCGCCCCTTTAACACATACCACAACTCATCATGCTCCGATACGGCAGAGAAATAGCGGTATAGTACAATGAAAAATACTTCACTTTTTACATCTCATGACGAGGCCCATCTATTTCTCCATACAGAATCATTGGTCCCATATAATGTTTGAAACAGTATATGATGAGCTCCACATAATGCTACAGTATATGTTGGTCCCCATGGATGAAGCTCCACTGTGTTATGGGCCCAAATAATGCTCCAAACATAATGGGCCCCATTTCTAATGCTCTAGTGTATAATGGGCCCTGTAAATGCTGCTCCAGTGTCTGATGTCCACCTTTGGAATGTTCCAGTGTATGGTGGGCCCCATCTATCATTCTCCAGAGTATAGTGCTCCCCAAAAATTGCTGTCCCAACATTGAAAACAATCAAATAAGTCTCCTCGCTAGGGAATCCCTGTACTAGTCTGGACTCCTCGTCGTCCCCATCTTCCATCTCACTGCACAGTATTTCAACCTTGCAAGTGCTGTGATCCTGAGCAAGCAGGGGGGGCCCACTCGTTGGTGACGGCACTGGCACAGGGCCCCTGATAGTACGGTGGTGTGTCTGATGACGGGTGAGCCGAACCTGCACTTTCATCTGCAGCTTCCTCTTTGTCACCGTGTAAGATGGAACTGTATATGGGAAGGGTAACCTGAGTTTCATCAGGGTCAGATTCAGGTCGTGTAGCGTGCGAGGGGAATGTAGTGGTCTGGGTCAATGTACCAGCAGACTCATCGAGCAGTGGCTGGGCATCAGTGCACTTGTGTCGCCCCCAGGAGTACGGTCGCCACAGTGGCATTACCTTCCTCCTAGGGAGTGTGATGTCATGCTAGGGAGCAACGAAGGATCTCTCTAGCAGGTTAACTGATTGGGCGGCGTTATTCCCACGAGTCATGACCCTACAAACAGCGTTCATGAAGGCAAAGTGTTTGTTTTACGTGGGCAGTATGGTTGCAAAGCTGAACCTTAAAGGAATGTCCAGAAGGGCACCACCAGGAGTGGAGCCTACGGCGTAATTTGACTCAACACGGGCAACCTCAACCATGCCAGCTACAGAAAAGATACACACATTGCAAGCTTAATTCCGTTAACGAACGAGACTCCGTCATGCCCCGCGGTCCGAGTCCGGCTTACTAGAGGGACACGTGAGGCTCTGGCACATGAGATTGGCCAATAACTGGTGTGTCATGCCCTTACATGTCCGTGGCTGCATGTGCACTACACTGAAAAGGCCAGCGTTTGTCGCTTACAGGTGCAGATAACCCGCTGAACAACGTTAGTGATGGGGATCACTGATTACAATTATTACCCGCGAACAATGATTTCCCAGTAAGTGCAGGTCAACCGCAGTTCCGGAATTAGGCCTAACCGTCATTCCTGAAAAAATGAAAAACTTACGTGTGCAAACCACAGGTGATGTAGCTTGCTTAACAGCTCGCCAGCCGTTCTCACGCCCAGTATGGATTACACGTGATTGCACAAAGGTGAGAAAGGGTACCGTATCCCCAGATAACATGTATGGATAGCATAGTGTACACATTCAAAATATATGTCTATACATCAGGAGGCAGGCTCAGACGGTGTTAGGCCCAGTATGGATTGCACGTGATTGCACAAAGGTTAGAAAGGGTACCGTATCCCCGGATAACATGTATGGATAGCATAGTGTACACATTCAAAATATATGTCTATACATCAGGAGGCAGGCTCAGACGGTGTTAGGCCCAGTATGGATTGCACGTGATTGCACAAAGGTTAGAAAGGGTACCGTATCCCCGGATAACATGTATGGATAGCATAGTGTACCCATTCAAAATATATGTCTATACATCAGGAGGCAGGCTCAGACGGTGTTAGGCCCAGTATGGATTGCACGTGATTGCACAAAGGTTAGAAAGGGTACCATATCCCCAGATAACATGTATGGATAGCGTACACATTCAAAATATATGTCTATACATCAGGAGGCAGGCTCAAACGGTGTCAGGCACAGTATGGATTTGACGGCCCAGACTACACAGCGGAGGAGCAGGGAGAGGTAAAGATTGCAAATGCTGGGGCCCTGCCCAAGCAAGGGGGGCCCCACTCGTGGGCGTCGGTACTGGCACTGGGCCCCTCATAGTACGGCGGTGGATCTGACGGCGGGTGTGCACCACCACCGTCAGAGACACTTGATTGCACTATGAGGGACCCTGTGCCAGTGCCCGCGCCCAAGAGTCGGCCTACCCACCTGTCCAGGGCAACGGCACTCGCACGGTGTCGTGCGCTAGGTGGTGACCCCGGCCATGGGGGGGGGAGGCAGCACAGTTAGGGAGTTTTAGAAAGTGGCATATGTTGATGTTGGACATTCAGCTGATGCAAAAGGTGAAATAGGTCAAGTCCCAGGAAGAGGTGGACCAAAGCAAGCCATTTTTCTGTCACCCTATGTGTCATCAGGGGAAGGTGGGACAAAATCCTTGGAAACCCATGCGTGGTTCATTTTAATGAAGGTTAGATCATCCACATTTTGGGTTGACAGACGGGTCCTTTTTTCTGTCAGGATTGATCCAGCTGCACTGAAGACTCTTTCCGATAGCACACTTGCAGCTGGGCAAGCGAGCTCCTGTAAGGCATATTGTGCCAATTCAGGCCAGGTGTCCAGTTTAGCGGCCCAATAGTAAAAGGGGAATGACCTGTGTGGGAGAACATCGATATGGGAGGAAAAGTAGTTTGTAACCATAGTTGACAACTGCTGTCTCCTGTCACTTTCCATCGATGCAGTATTACCAGTTGTGTGAGCGGTACTTGAAAAATCAGTCCACAACATTGTCATGAAACCCCTGTCTCCAACGCCACTTCTGCTGTGTGCACCACGAACACCTCTGCCAAGCTGACCCCGGCCCGTACGGCTCGTGTGAGAACCATCACCGCTGCTGTGTGCTGGGAATGCCTCAAGCAACCGATTTACCAGAGTTGCTTGTTTATTAGCCAATATTAGGTCAAGGTTCTCCTGTGGCATGATGTTTTGTAATTTGCCTTTATAGCGTGGATCCAGGATGCTGGCCAACCAGTAGTCGTCATCGTTCATCATTTTGGCAATGCGGGGGTCCCTTTTTAGGATCTGCAAGGCATAATCTGACATGTGGGCCAATGTTCCCGGTGTCAATGATGCACTGCGAGTGCTGGTTGGAGGAGCACTTTCTGGCAAATCCACATCCCTCCAGTCACGCACAAACCCTGTACCAGAACTTGCCACGCCAACATTTTCACTTGCCCCACGAGATGCATGCTCCTCCCCTAAGTAATCATCCCCATCATCCTCCTCCTCCTCCTCTTCTTCCTCCACCTCGTCCAGGAGAGGTCCCTGAGCAGACAATGGCTGAATGTCATCAAGGATTCCCTCCTCCTCTTCCTCCTCAACATTGGCTGCAGAAGCCTGCTCCTTAAGGTGCGTCAAAGTTTGCATGAGCAGACGCATAAGTGGGATGCTCATGCTTAGGATGGCGTCGTCTGCGCTTACCAGCCGTGTGCATTCCTCAAAACACTGAAGGACTTTACAGAGGTCTTTCAGCTTCGACCACTGCACACCTGTCAACTCCATGTCTGCTCTCAAAGTGCCTGGCCGTGTATCCTCCCACAAATGCATTATGGCCTGCCTCTGCTCGCACAGCCGCTCCACCATGTGCAGGGTGGAGTTCCACCTTGTTGCAATGTCGATAATGAGGCGGTGGTTGGGAAGGTGGAGCAATCGCTGCAGCTTCTGCATACGAACGGAGTGTACAGGCGACCGGCGGATGTGCGCGCACAGTCTTCGCTCCTTCTGGAGCAGGGCTGTTAACTCCGGATAATTTTTGAGGAAGCACTGCACCACCAGGTTCAAGGTGTGAGCCAAGCAAGGTATGTGGCTGAGTTTTGGAAGGGCTATGGCTGCCACAAAATTACGGCCGTTATCACTAACTACCTTGCCTGCCTCAAGATGTACACTGCCCAGCCATGACTCAGTTTGTCGCTTCAAGTACTCGGCCAGCACCTCGGCGGTGTGTCTGTCGCCCAAACACATCATCTGCAACACAGCCTGCTGACGCTTTCCACTAGCTGCTCGATAGGGGGACACATCGTGTGCAACAGTGGCAGCTGCAGATGGAGTGCTCGTACGACTGCGCTCTGTGGACGAGCTTTCGCTTCTGGAGGAGGAGGAGGGTCGAACGCCTACAGCCAACTGTTTCCTATACCGTGGGCTAGGCAGCACTGTCCCACCACCGCTGTCCCCTGTGGACCCTGCATCCACCACATTAACCCAGTGCGCAGTGATGGACACGTAACGGCCCTGGCCATGCCGACTGGACCATGCATCAGTTGTGAGGTGCACCTTTCCGCTCACTGACTGCTTGAGTGCATGGACAATGCGGTCTTTCACATGATGGTGGAGGGCTGGGATGGCTTTGCGAGAGAAGAAGTGGCGACTGGGTAGGTCATAGCGTGGTACTGCATAGGCCATGAGTTCGCGGAAAGCTGTGCTTTCCACCAACCGAAAGGGCATCATCTCAAACGAGATTAGTTTGGCAATGTGGGCGTTCAAACCCAGTGTACGCGGATGAAAGACTGAGTACTTTCTTGACCTACTCATAGTGTCTGGGAGGGTGAGCTGGACTTGAGAGCTGCATATGGTGGAAGTAGCGGTGGACAGGGCGGACTGAGAGAGGGTCGATGATGGTGATGGAGTTGTTGTTCTTTCTGATGGCCTAGAATCAGTCTTTCGTTGATATAACAGTGGGATTCCCTGACTGCTGTGGCCTTGCAACGACACCTCAACATTTGCTGCTGTGCTAACCGGTGGGCTTACAGTGGGGGAAACAATGTAGCGTTGCTGACTACCTTCGTTGTGATCAGTTGCACATGTGGCACTTGAGGTTTGGTGTTGTGTCCACGCTTGCAAGTGCATGCTGGTTAAATGTCTAAGCATGCAACTGGTATTCAAATTTTTCAGATTTTTCCCTCGGCTAAAGGTCTTTGCGCACTTCTTACAGATAACCTTGGCCTGATCATGAGGATTTTGTTCAAAAAAGTGCCACACTGCACTCTTCCTACTTTGGCAGACATTTTGCGGCCTAGCAGGCTGTGATCTTTTGACCCTCTGGACAAGCTGTCCAGCAACTCTTTTGATGTTTGGAACCTGTCTTTGGAGTGCTCCGGGCCTGCCAGATAACAGCTGTTGCGATGTCGATGTCTGCTGTGGATGCTCCTCATCTGAGCTATTGGAAGCAGCACTCTCTTCCCCCAATGGATGCCAATCTGGGTCAACAACTGGGTCATCCATCACCTCCTCTTCTATGTCATGTGTACCTTCCTCTGTGTCACCGTGTATGGTGGTATAGTGTGCGGGAAGGGGCACCTGAGTCTCATCAGGGTCAGAATCTGGCTCTGTACACTGCGAGGACAATGTAGTGTTCTGAGTGAATGTACCAGCAGAATCATCCATCAGCGGCTGTGCATCAGTGCACTCCATGTCAGATTCATCTTGGCCTGGGTAATTCACCATTTCACTTGATAATCCAGGCATGGTATGTGAAAACAGCTCCATGGAGTAATCAGTAGTATGGCCTGCGTCATCCTTCAATCTTGGTTGGGGTGAAGGACACAAGGAAAGGTGTGGTTCATGAACATGAGCCTCCAATGATGACTCAGTGCTTTTACTTTTTACAACTGAAGAAGAGGAGGCGATAGAGCTGGAGGCTGAGTCAGCAATGTAAGACAAAACTTTTTCCTGATGCTCTGGCTTTAAAAGCGGTTTGCCAACTCCTAGAAAACTAAGCCTTCGAAGCCTTATGGAGCCAGACGATGACGCAGGCTCAACACCTCCTGCATTCGGTCCTATTTTGCTCTTGCCACTACCATCAGATCGACCACCAACACCATCATTACCAGCTGCCAACCCCCACCCAATTCCACGGCCTCTTCCACCAGCCTTCCTCATTTTTGGTAGAAATGTAGACAAAATCCAACAAACTATATAGTAATGTAAAACAAGGTACAAGGTGTCTATAGGACAGGGGAGATTTTGAATTTCTGCACACACTAGTGGACCCTGGACACTTTTGGATTGTGTGAGGCCCACTTAATATCTGAGCGCTATGTCACAGGCTCGATGGCACAGCAGTGACCAAAGTGACTAGAGGATAAGTGAGATTTTGAATTTCTGCACACACTAGTGGACAATGGACACTTTTGGATTGTGTGAGGCCCACTGAATATCTGAGCGCTATGTCACAGGCTCGATGGCACAGCTGTGACCAAAGTGACTAGAGGATAAGGGAGATTTTGAATTTCTGCACACACTAGTGGACAATGGACACTTTTGGATTGTGTGAGGCCCACTGAATATCTGAGCGCTATGTCACAGGCTCGATGGCACAGCTGTGACCAAAGTGACTAGAGGATAAGGGAGATTTTGAATTTCTGCACACACAAGTGGACACTTTTGGATTGTGTGAGGCCCACTGAATATCTGAGCGCTATGTCACAGGCTCGATGGCACAGCTGTGACCAAAGTGACTAGAGGATAAGGGCAATTTTGAATTTCTGCACACACTAGTGGACAATGGACACTTTTGGATTGTGTGAGGCCCACTGAATATCTGAGCGCTATGTCACAGGCTCGATGGCACAGCTGTGACCAAAGTGACTAGAGGATAAGGGAGATTTTGAATTTCTGCACACACTAGTGGACAATGGACACTTTTGGATTGTGTGAGGCCCACTGAATATCTGAGCGCTATGTCACAGGCTCGATGGCACAGCTGTGACCAAAGTGACTAGAGGATAAGTGAGATTTTGAATTTCTGCACACACTAGTGGACACTGGACACTTTTGGATTGTGTGAGGCCCACTTAATATCTGAGCGCTATGTCACAGGCTCGATGGCACAGCTGTGACCAAAGTGACTAGAGGATAAGGGAGATTTTGAATTTCTGCAGACACTTGTGGACACTGGACACTTTTGGATTGTGTGAGGCCCACTGAATATCTGAGCGCTATGTCACAGGCTCGATGGCACAGCTGTGACCAAAGTGACTAGAGGATAAGGGAGATTTTGATTTTCTGCTCACACTAGTGGACAATGGACACTTTTGGATTGTGTGAGGCCCACTGAATATCTGAGCGCTATGTCACAGGCTCGATGGCACAGCTGTGACAAAAGTGACTAGAGGATAAGGGAGATTTTGAATTTCAGCAGACACTTGTGGACACTGGACACTTTTGGATTGTGTGAGGCCCACTGAATATCACAGCGCTATGTCACAGGCAGAAATTGGCTAGTGTATCACAAACTACAAGGTGTATGTAGAATTGGGCAGAATAGGAATCTCCCTAGAGTGCAGGTCTGTAAGAACGGAACATGTCCTCGACTTATTCTCACAGAGTGACACACTGATAGCTTCACTGTGGCTGTGATAACAGCCGTTACACGGTACTGTGTGAGGAGTGTGCACCGCTGTATGGTGTGAAAAAATGCACGCTCAGTACCTCAGCAGGACAAAAAAAAAAAATTGGGATTGCTTTTAAAAAAGCAGTTTGCAGAGCAGTGGGTAAACAGCAATGCAGGAATGTCAGGAAGCCTTAGAAGGCAGCCCAACAACCAACACCACTGATACACCACAATATAGCCTCCCCTTGCACTGCACACACAGTGACTGGTGTGTTGTACAGGCAAAATCGCTAGCAGCAGAAGCAGTTTTTTTTTCTTCTTCCCTGCCTAACGCTCTCCCTACAGAATCAGCAGCAACCTCTCCCTATGCTAAGACCGGCAGAAGTAAGAAGGCGGTCGGCGTGCACGCCCTTTTATACCCCCTGTGACGCCCACCAAAGCAAGCCAATCACTTGCATGCCCTTCTGAAAGATGGTGGTGACCCGTGCCTATGTCATCACGTTGCCCACAGTGTCCGTGGATCCTGATTGGCTGAAAAAGAGCGCAAAACAAACTTTTGAAACGCGACTTTGGCGCGTAAGTCGCCGACCTCGTGGCCGACCTCATCCTAGGGTCGGGTTTCGTTTCATGAAACCCGACTTTGCCAAAAGTCGGCGACTTTTGAAACTTTTCGACCCGTTTCGCTCAACTCTACTATTTAGTCCTCCGGCTGTGATCGAGGGGTCTAGGGCACCGTAGGAACCCCCCACGGCTACTGCTAGTTGTTGTTGTTAGATTCAGGGGTCTGCAATCCGATAGCTGCCAACTTCTCTGGGTTTCTGGACTTAGCTAGTAATTCTGTTTTTGCCTCCTACGGTTACTCATTCATAACAGAGCTCCCTTGCAGCCGATAATAACCCGACAGCCACTTGAGTTGGTAGCCCTGGACCATGTGAAGCTGGTCCCAAGCCATTCCGGCTACCTTTACGCTCTTACCATCGTTGACCACTACTCGAGATTCCTGGTAGTCGTGCCTATCAAGGATCTAACAGTCAGGACAGCAGCCAGGGCATTCCAACAGCACTTTTGTCGACCACACGGTTACCCTGAGCGAGTGCTTACTGATCAAATTCCAGCTTTCGAGGCTGAAGTGTTCCAGGAATTCTGTAATTTGTATGGGTGCCGGAAGATCAGGACAACCCTGCACCATCCACAGACCAATGGCATGTGTGAAAAGATGAACCAGGTGGTGATTGATCTGCTGAAAACCTTGCCCTTAGAAGAGAGGAATCTGTGGCCAGAAAGGTTGCCGGATCTGATAGACCTCTACAATCACATTCCTCTGAATTCCACGAACTGCACTCCAGCCTATCTAATGAGAGCGAGACCTGGAAAGTTGCCTATTGATTTGGACATGGGGGTCCTTACCCCTGAAGTAACATCACCAGATGCTGACTGGGATATAGAAAGGCAGCAGCAGTACCGTAGAGTACAGGAGTGTGTGGAAAGGAGTCTAGCCCAGGCAAGACAAAAGCAAGAGAAAGACTACAATCAGCATGCACCTGCAGTTCCCTTGTCACCAGGAGAACAAGTCCTAAAGAGAAAGAGAAGGTTGCATAAATTGGATGACCAATGAGAAGCTGAATCCTACACTGTCTTACCATCAAACTTTGACAACACGAAAGTATGCCTTATCAGTAAGGACGGAGGGGAGACCTCAGCAGCAGTATCGAGGGATCATCTGAAGCTGTGTCCTGACCAGTTAAAAGAAAGGATGGAAGAGCAGCCCAATCTTCGACCCATGGGGGAATAGAAAACCGTCAGCACTATACTTGGTGAATTCCCCGCAAACTGGACGAGAATGGGTCCAGCCATTGTAGTTCCTGTGCTAACCTTTCCCCAACTGGTAGTACGAGAAGAAGTGATTCCGGACCACCCTGAAAACCAGCAAGTGCAAGCAGCAGATGCCA
This sequence comes from Dendrobates tinctorius, assembly GCF_039654945.1. Taxonomy (NCBI): domain Eukaryota; kingdom Metazoa; phylum Chordata; class Amphibia; order Anura; family Dendrobatidae; genus Dendrobates; species Dendrobates tinctorius. Next base: position 788,980 of record NW_027361824.1, read on the forward strand.
CACCAGCAGTGGAACAAGAGCACGCTCACCCTGCCAGTGGTGAGTCTGTCATGCCCACAGTGAGTAGAAGTGGTCCTAGAGAATGCAGTATCCCTGTGCTACGTAGAACAACCAGAATTGTAGCCAGTACAACACCAGTAGTTAGCACCAGGCAAACGTTGAGGTCCCCTGTCACACCAGTACTACGCAGGTCAGTTCGTATTACCCAAGGCGTACCCCCGGTTAGGTTCCGCATAAAAATGAGCTAACATCGATGTTGAAATTGTAAATATGTAACTGTTTCTTAAGTTTCTGCCTACAGGAAAATCTGTAAGAAGCCTTTTCGAAGACCTTGTTTTGTGTGATGGACATTGAACCACAGGACTTGTGTGGTCAAAAACTTTTCCTGTATATAGTTTACCAATTGCCAAGAATGGGATCACACCTCACCACTTGTGCCCTCGACCCACTCCCGTCCCACCTCATCCCTAACTTGGCCACAGTCCTCATCCCATCTCTAACACACCTTTTCAACCTTTCACTTACAAATGGTGTCTTTCCCTCATCCTTCAAACATGCCTCAATCACACCCATCCTCAAAAAGCCCTCCCTTGACCCATTCTCTGTGTCTAACTATCGCCCAATATCTCTTCTCCCTTACGCCTCAAAACTACTGGAACAGCATGTATGTTTTGAACTGTCCTCCCACCTCTCCTCCTGTTCCCTCTTTGACCGGTTACAATCTGGCTTCCGACTGCATCACTCAACTGAAACTGCCCTAACTAAAGTCACTAACGACCTACAAACCGCCAAGAGCAAACGACACTACTCTGTCCACCTTCTCCTGGACCTGTCCTCTGCCTTCGACACCGTAGACCATTCCCTCCTGCTACAGATTCTCTCATCTCTTGGCATCATTGACTTGGCCCTATCCTGGATCTCATCATACCTAACGGACCGAACATTCACTGTCTCCCTCTCACACACCACCTCCTCACCTCGCCCCCTGTCTGTCGGTGTTCCCCAAGGCTCTGTCCTAGGACCCCTACTATTCTCCATCTATACCTTCGGCTTGGGACAGCTCATAGAATCCCACGGTTTGCAGTATCACCTCTACGCCGATGACACGCAGATCTACCTATCTGGACTCGACCTCGCCTCCTTACTGACTGAAATCCCACAATGTCTGACTGCTATCTCAGCCTTCTTCTCTGCTCGCTTTCTCAAACTGAACATGGACAAAACAGAATTTATCATCTTTCCCCATCTCACTCTACCCCTCCACCAGACCTATCCATCAATGTCAACGGCTGCTCTCTTTCCCCAGTCCCGCACGCTCGGTGCCTTGGGGTGATCCTCGACTCTGCGCTCTCTTTCAAACCACATATCCAAGCCCTCGCCTCCTCCTGCCGCCTCAAACTCAAAAATATTTCCCGGATCCGCTCATTCCTCAACCACGAAACGACAAAAACACTAGTGCACGCTCTTATCATCTCCCGCCTCGACTACTGCAACCTCCTACTCTCTGGCCTCCCCTCTACCACTCTGGCACCGCTCCAGTCCATCCTACACTCTGCTGCCTGACTAATCCACCTCTCTCCCCGCTACTCCCCAGCCTCCCCCCCTATGCCAAGCCCTTCACTGGCTTCCTATCGCCCAGAGGATCCAATTCAAAACCCTAACCATGACATACAAAGCCATCCACAACCTGTCTCCTCCATACATCTGTGACATGGTCTCTAAGTAGCTATCCGCACGCAACCTTCGATCATCTCAAGATCTCCTTCTCTACTCCCCCCTTATCTCTTCTTCCCACAACCGCATACAAGACTTCTCCCGTGCTTCCCCCATACTCTGGAACTCCCTGCCGCAACACATCAGACTCTCACCATCAACGGAAACCTTCAAGAAGAACCTGAAGACCCACCAGTTCCGACAAGCCTACAGCCTGCAATGATCCTCAGGCTACTGAACCACCGCACGACCTTCTCTACCCCCTCCTACTGTATCCTCACCCATCCCTGTAGACTGTGAGCCCTCGCGGGCAGAGTCCCCTCTCCTTATGTACTTTTGCGTCCCTTGTCTTACACTTGTTTATTATTCTTGTATATATTACACTTGTCTATAATTCCCCTTTTGACATGTAAAGCGCCATGGAATAAATGGCGCTATATAAATGCATAATAGTAATAATAATAATAATGGGACCACGGACATTGGCGCTTGGACTTATCGCCATAGGACTCCTTTTGAGCTCTTGGTTTTTGTAACCTTTTTCAATTTTTCAAATCTTGTACATTTAAAATGTTTATTGCTTACATGTTATATTTTCTTCAGCCCAGGGGTGCTGAATTGCACTAGGGGGAGTGTGGCACCCCCAGGAGTCTGGTCGCCACAGTGGCATTGCCTTCCTCCTAGGGAGGTGATGTCATGCCTGGAGGCAATGAAGGGTCTCTCTGGCAGTTAATCTATGCATGCAACACAGTTTCCTCTCCAGGCCAGCAGGGGGAGCTCTGAACCGAAGCTGAGGGGAAGAGCTCCTCTCTGAGGGCCAGGGAGGAGACAGTTAGATAGTGCTAGGAGGGCAAAGAGTGTAGACGTGGAGAAGACGCGCTGGGGAGACTGAGGAGAGAGAGCTCAGTCCCAGTGAGAGCGCATGATCTGGAGCCTGGTCTCCAAGGGTGCAGAGTTACCAATGGTTCTGCACCAGAAACCAGCGGAGTAGGAAGCTGTAAATGCTATACTCCCACACAAGACTTTAGTGCAGGACAGCAACAATAGTGAGCCAGGACCTAGTGGACAGACGTCCCCGAAGTAGACTACAGCTGTCTGCCGTGCAAGTGAGGTTCAGGAGAGCATCAGAGAGGAGGAACTCCAGTGTAACTCGGTACTGGGAATACTTCATAGAGAGCGCTAGTGAGGAGACTGCACACCCTTCTGCCAGAGGGATTCCCAATTTGCTTCCAGGCCAACCAGCTCCTGCACCATCTGTACTCAGAACCCTGGACTGCATTTGCCAAGTAAAAGTAAAATAAACTACAATCTATTGTGTCCTCGCCTTCTTGCTGCACCTTCCGCCCCGACAGCCATTTACACTGCCCTGGGACTAAAGTCCTGCCTGTGGAGGGTTACAACATCATTGCTGCACCACACCATCTGTCCCAGAGGATCTGTTGTGAATTCGTTTTCCCCTTCACCATTGAGGTCTGATGAAATCCCTCTTCCGGTGAAGGAAGGTAGTGAGGCTGATTACAAAACACCTGAGCAGAATCATGATGACTGGGTGCCTGGGATCGCTGACTGGATATAAGACAGCCGACGCCCGTCTGCCTTGCGGGTCATTTCTCTGTGGGATTCTTGGAGTCCAGTCTGATTCCTGCTCATCTAAAGCTAAGTTTTCTGCTCTACTTTTTTGCATTTGTGTTTTTGTTTTGTTTTTACCTTGTTGGTCTGGATTTCTGCCTCACCCTGCTGGGTGAGCTGAATTCCTTTTTGCTCTGTCTTCAGATAATACCAGAGCACTGATATAGTCTTTTGAAGCCTAGCGTCTTCAGGGCTTTTTTCCTATCAGTCTGTTGGCTCTTATTTTTGAGAGGGTTTTGGCGTATTGCAGACAGCAGCTGTCCTATCCTATCCTATTTAGTTAGCTTGGGCCCCAACATTTGCTCAGCCTATCTTTCTGTCTGTGTAAGTGTTTTTCCATCTCGCTTCACCGTCATTATATGTTGGGGGCTGCCTTCTGCTTTGTGGTCTGCTCTGGGGCAGTTTAGATTTCCCTTTTCTGTCTTTAGGCTATTTAGTCCTCCGGCTGTGATCGAGGGGTCTAGGGCACCGTAGGAACCCCCCACGGCTACTGCTAGTTGTTGTTGTTAGATTCAGGGGTCTGCAATCCGATAGCTGCCAACTTCTCTGGGTTTCTGGACTTAGCTAGTAATTCTGTTTTTGCCTCCTATGGTTACTCACTCATAACAGAATGACCCGCCATACCGCTGATCCTAGGGTACTCAATAGCAGGAAACAATTGTAAAAAAAAAAAAAAGTGTGTATATTTTTTTTCCTCTATATCTTTGAGGCCGTAGGTGGATTTTTTTTTCTCTCAATGGAGATAAAGCAAATGTCTGATCGTGTGGAGCAGCTCGCTGCAGAAGTGCGGGGAATTTCCGCCTACCTTGCTCATTCACATGCTGCTGAACCAAAGATCCCTACTCCGGATGTGTTTTTTGGGGATCGGTCTAAATTTCTGAATTTCAAAAATAATTGAAAATTATTTTTTGCCTTGAAGCCTAACTCGTCAGGGAGCTCCGCGCAGCAGGTTAAAATTGTCATCTCGTTGCTGCGTGGCGATCCCCAGGATTGGGCGTTTTCTTTGAAACCAGATGATCCTATTCTGACTAATGTGAACGCATTTTTTCAAGCCTTGGGGTTGTTGTATGACGAACCTAATGCTATTGATCAGGCTGAAAAGACCCTGTTGGCACTGAGCCAGGGTCGAGATTCTGCAGAATTGTATTGTCAAAAATTCCGAAAGTGGGCGGTCCTTACTACCTGGAATGATAATGCCTTGGCAGCTCTCTTTCGGAAAGGGTTGTCAGAAGCCGTAAAAGATACTATGGTGGGATTTCCTGTTCCCCCTGGTCTTGACGATTCTATGTCATTAGCCATTCAGGTTGATCGGCGTTTACGTGAACGCAGGATTGCACGGGATGTGTTGCCACCTGTTGAACAAGTGTCGGAACCTATGCAATGTGATAGAGTTTTGTCCAGGGAGCAACGTCAGGAGTTCAGAAGGCGTAATAAACTGTGTTTTTTCTGTGGAGACGCCTCGCATATTATTTCTGTCTGTCCTAAACGAGAGAGATGTTTTGTACACACGTTTTCTGTGGGTGGTGTTCAACCTAAGTTTCTTCTGGCAATTACTCTGATCTGCTCCCTGTCCACATTTTCCGCCAAGGCTTTTGTGGATTCGGGAGCAGCCCTGAATTTGATGGACTTGGATTTTGCTAAATGTTGTGGATTTCCTATGACACCTCTGCGGACGCCTATCCCTTTGAGCGGGATTGATGCTACTCCTTTGGCGAAAGATAAACCTCAGTTTTGGACCCAGGTGGTAATGCGGGTCGCCCCAGACCATCAAGAAAATTGCAGGTTTTTGGTGTTGCATAATTTGCATGATACCATTGTTCTGGGGTTTCCCTGGTTGCAAATTCATAACCCAGTTTTGGATTGGAAATCTGTGTCTGTGGTGAGCTGGGGTTGTCGGTGTGCCCTTAGTGAGGCTCCGGTTTTTTCCACCTCTCCTCAGTCGCACGATGTTCCTGACTATTTGGCGGACTTTTATGATGTATTTAGTGAGAATGAGTCTGTGTCTTTGCCTCCTCATAGGACTTATGACTGTGCAATTGAACTGAGTCCGGGGTGTAAATTTCCTAAGGGTCGGCTCTTCAATTTATCTGTACCCGAGCACGAGGCTATGCGATCCTATATTAAGGAGGCGTTGGAGAAGGGTCATATTAGACCATCCTCTTCGCCCTTAGGTGCCGGGTTTTTTTTCGTGGGCAAAAAGGATGGTTCATTAAGGCCTTGTATTGATTATCGTGCCCTCAACAAAATTACTATTAAATATCAGTATCCGTTACCCCTGATTTCGGATCTATTCTCCAGAGTTAAAGGTGCTTGCTGGTTTACCAAGCTTGACCTCAGGGGGGCGTATAATCTTATCCGCATTAAGCATGGGGATGAATGCAAGACGGCGTTTAATACTCCGGAGGGACATTTTGAGTACCTGGTGATGCCTTTTGGGCTCACTAATGCCCCTTCTGTCTTCCAGTGCTTCATGAACGACATTTTCCGAGACTTTGTGGATAAATTTTTGATTATCTATCTGGATGATATTTTGATCTTCTCCAAGGATTGGGATTCTCATGTGGAACATGTTCGGACTGTGTTTTCCGGATCTTGAGGGAGAATTCTCTGTATGTCAAGGGATCGAAATGCCTTTTTGGGGTACAGAGGATTTCTTTTTTGGGATTTATTTTGTCTCCGTCAACTATTGAAATGGACCCGGCCAAGGTACAGGCCATTCATGATTGGGTTCAGCCCACTTCTTTGAAGGCCCTCCAGAAGTTTTTGGGTTTTGCTAATTTTTATCGGAAATTTATAGCAAAATTTTCTAGTATTGCCAAGCCATTGACTGATCTGACTAAAAAGGGTGCTGATGTGTTGAATTGGTCTCCGGAGGCTGTTTCTTCCTTTCAGGAGCTGAAGCGAAGATTCACTTCTGCCCCGGTTTTGCGGCAACCTGATGTCTCACTCCCGTTCCAGGTAGAGGTGGACGCTTCTGAGATTGGTGCTGGAGCGGTTTTGTCCCAAAAGGATCCTGTAACATCTAAGATGAATCCCTGTGCTTTCTTTTCCCGAAAGTTCTCTCCATCTGAACGTAACTATGATGTGGGGAATCGGGAACTGTTAGCCATGAAATGGGCATTTGAGGAGTGGAGACATTGGTTGGAGGGAGCTAAACACCAAGTTGTGGTCCTCACTGACCACAAGAATTTGATTTACCTGGAATCGGCCAAACGCTTGAACCCTAGAGAGGCTAGGTGGGCCTTGTTTTTTACACGTTTTGATTTTGTGGTCTCTTTTCTTCCTGGCACTAAGAATGTCAAGGCAAACGCCCTCTCTAGGAGCTTCCTTGCTGATTCTCCTGTAGTGACCAAGCCTGCTACCATCTTAGGCGAAGGGGTAGTTCTTTCTGCCATCTCGACAGATCTGAGACGTGCTCTAGAAGAGTTCCAGGAGGACAAACCTGAGCGTTGTCCCAGTGAAAAGTTGTATGTTCCTGACCAGTGGAAGAAGAGAGTGATGTCTGAAGTTCATTGCTCTGCATTGGCTGGTCATCCAGGTATTTTTGGTACTAGAGATCTGGTGAGTCGGTCTTTTTGGTGGCCCGCCTTGTCTCGTGATGTCAGGAATTTTGTGCAGTCCTGTGGGACTTGCTCCCGGTCTAAACCTTGTTCTCGCTCTAGTGGGTTGTTGATGCCTTTGCCGGTCCCCAGGAGGCCATGGACCCATATTTCTATGGATTTCATCTCTGATATGCCTGTCTCCCAGAGAATGACTGTTATTTGGGTGATTTGTGATAGGTTCTCTAAGATGGTTCATCTTGTACCACTCCCTAAGTTGCCATCTTCCTCTGAGTTGGTGCCCCTGTTTTTGCAACAGGTGGTTCGCTTGCATGGGATTCCTGAGAACATTGTGTCTGACAGAGGAGTTCAATTTGTGTCTAGATTTTGGAGGACTTTCTGTTCCAAGCTGGGAATTCAGTTGTCCTTCTCCTTTGCTTTTCACCCTCAGACCAATGGGCAGACGGAGAGAACAAACCAGACTTTGGAGTCGTATTTGAGATGTTTAATTTCCGCTGATCAGGATGATTGGGTTTCATTTTTGCCCTTGGCCGAATTTGCTTTAAATAATAGAGCTAGTTCTGCCACTTTGATGTCACTTTTTTTGTAACTTTGGGTTTCATCCTCGATTTTCTTCAGGGCAGGTGGAGCCTTCTGCCTGCCCAGGTGTTGACACTGTGGTGGAGAGAATGCACCAGATCTGGGACCAAGTGGTGGATAAGTGTTAAATATTAATAATCCGTTAATTTCTTATAAGACCCAGTTCTGTAGAATGCTTTAGCTTACATGACATAGGCTATTTTTAAGCTTGGCTCATGGTAGAAAGACAGCTCCATATATGTAGAGACCACGTGCTTTAGGAGACGTATATAATTCATGGCTAACTGTAGAGGTCGCTCCTCTTCTTCCCTCACCATCATGAGAGACAGACGCAAGATGACATGACATAACAGCTGGTATATTACTTGACAGCGATGTGAGAAGCCGAACTGAGACACAGCAGCCATTTGCTATTCAGGATCTCGGAGAGAAGAAGAATACATGTTGCTTTTGCCATGTGGGATCTCGGAGCATGATCTAATGGACAATATCTCTTTCACTTATTTTTATTCACCTGTTTTTCTGTAATAACCTTTCTTTGATGGAAGAAACCAAATAAACCACTATATTTTTATCTGGTAACTAGTCCTGAGTATTTTACAGGATATGCATTATTTTACATTGGAGAGCCAGCCAGATCTGAATTTTTGTACTTTTTTGCGGATTTCCCTCAACTTGCACACACGGGGGATTGGACTTTGCTAACGTCAAATCATATGTGCAAGTTATCGGGAATTCCACTACTTACAAGAATCACATAGAACCTAGAAGTAAGAAGTACCAGATAGATTGAGAAGTACTACAAGTGCCAAAAGTACCAGACCTAAGCCAGACGTGTGAAGACAGGAACCCAGCGTTGTCCATCAAAGGAGCTGAGACATTTCAAGGTAAGATAAAATGGATGTCATTAATTGTCTTGCTAAGCAGAGTAAATTGAAATTTAAGTCTGTAGACAATTCTAATTCAGAAGTTTTATGGTTAAGTTTATATGCCGAGTGTGAACTCGAGAATCAGAGGTTAGATTCTAAGTTTTTCAATAGAGAAAGAGAGAGATTAAAAAATATTCTACAGATGGTAGATATATTTCATAGATCTGTGTCAGAGAAATCCAAAAATGATTGTTGTGATGTTCTCGAGATTGGCTGTAAAGTTAGGGAGATTGACTGTAATCAAGTGTCTGTAGCAGCCATTGAAGGTGACCTTGCAGACGTGGAACAAGATGGAGAAGTAGGAGGAGACTTCAGAACTGACGTAGAGGATGTACAAAGGAAAGACGTACCACTAAAAATAGAAGACTCACAGGCCCAAATCCGAAGTAGCGTGAGGAAGGATTTGATAAAGATATGCCAAATAATTCCTGCTTATGACAACAAAATAGATGTTTGTAGGAACTCTGAGATCTTTGAAAGTTGTTCTGATAACTTTGATTTATCTAACGAGGAGAAGAATCAGTTGTTCAAAATGTGGATCCCTGTAAATTTTGCTAGGAGATTGTCTTTAAAGTTATCTGGTGAAACACATGAGAATTTAACTGATAAAGACAGATTAAAAATTCTCATTTTTTGTTCATCAAATGAAAATCATCCAGATATTGATATTCTTCAAAAATTAAGGATTGGTCGGAAGGAATGTATTTTTACGTTCATGTCCATATATGAACGTTTGTACAAAATGCTGAGTGAGAATGTCAAAACACCGTCCCTCATAAGGAGTTTTGTAAGCAAATTTTGGTTTCTAAATCCTGCATCTCGTGTTATTGCGTCACAAAAAGATTCATTGTTTGAATGTGCGCAATCCCTTGATTTTGCCAGAAAACACGAGAATCGTGAGAGGAAAGTAAATTGTGCTAATTTTGTAAAGACAGGCAGAGTAAAATCTTATCAGAAGCCGGTATTAGCAAAACCTTCTAAAATGAGTTTTCCCCAAAATCAAATCTACGAAGAAAGAAAAAGAAAATCACATGTTTGTTATAAACCATATGGAATGATGCAAAAGAACACCGAAAAGACACAAATTGAATTAAGAAAAATGATGAGTTCTGATTTTCTTTCTGTAACAAAGATGGCCGAATTTAACAGACAGAAACAGGTGGTGAGTGACATCATGGCCTGTAAACTGAATACTCTGCTCCAAGAATCTATCAGCTTTAAAATGGCAAGAACCTTTCAGGATATTTTTTGCAGAGAAATAAGTATGGGTGTAGGAATTGGCTAGGAAAAAAGTAATATATATTGTGTAACAGTGTTATACAATTAGTGAGTTATAGAGTATAATCCTGTAGTTTTATGGTTTGTGGATATATACATAGTCATACAGTATATATATAGAGTGTTTGTAGAAGTAGAAATAGTAGAACTGTATTTTTTAATGAAAATTAAAATCTACATCAGTAATAATATTTAGAATATGAATATGATATTAACCTTATTTTTTTATGTTTCCTTAGAATTTTCATTTCAAAGCAGGACTTAATCGAGAAAAATTCTCTTCCAAGGATTTATGCCTTTATTTACACAGGAAGTTGCAATATTGCATGATTTTATATATCTAACCCTTAAAAGGAAATAACTAATTGCTTTTTAAAATGTTCTGGGTGTGTGCTTTACTGCATGGTTTGAATGACAACCACAGCAGGGGAATTTGAACCTTGTTCTAATAATACAAGTATACCAGTATGCTATGTCCCTGTTCCTTAGGAAAAGAATTTTAAAGGGGGTCTCAACTTTTGCAAAGCAATGGAATTTTTTTTCCAGGCCTAAATGTCAAGTATAGCTATACATATACATATATTTATGTCATGTGTATTTGGGGAATATTCAAAGAAATATTAAGAGACTAAATTGAAATAGTTTACAATGCATTGATAATTAGGATAATTTGGGTTAAAATACGTGTATTCATCACACCTTCATATGTGAGGTATTTGGTTTAAAGTTAATATGTGACACAGTCTGAGTGACAGTGACTGAGTGTATGAGCAGCTGCTGAGCGAGTAATGTGATATGTTTGTGAGACCTCAGGATTCTATAAGAGAGAAAAAAAAAAACCCCAAAAGCTTTTATCTTTAGGAGGAAATATGCAGATCAGTTAAATTATTAGAATATTAGGATATATAATGAAATATTATCTATACAACATATATTTCTATATTTCTATAGTAATTATTTCTTGATTTAGTTAATTGTGGATAAGTGCAATCGCACAACAAAATAGAAAATAGTTTAGGAAGAAAATCTATTCTTTCCTTATCAGCTTTAGCTCTTTTAAACAGGCACCAGCACAGAGCCTGGTATTCACCAGCTGCATCTGGGAATAGTGGACCTTCCTTCTCTGTCCAAGTGTGTTAATCTTAAACTACATTTAAATTAATTTTTCCAAAGGATAATTTTATGATATTCAAATTAATTTTGATGGTTACACATCTTCAGACAAATAATGGTATAAGCAAGTATAAATTCACATAATTTATACATTAATTATTTTTAATTTTGGTTTTGATAAATGAATTATTTCATGAAACAATATTTTTTGGTATTAAGGGAGAAATATGTTTTTTATCCTGACTACATAATCACATTTGATTAATACCTCTTCTTCACACATTTTAATAGGAAAAAATATTAATAAGGTACAATGGTATAAGTATTGGGTATAATAACAAGTATTATAAAGAGTCATTTCTTTACACTAAGAGGAATTACATGCAAAGTTGCATAATTTGAATATTTTGGTAACACAAGTTTATGACAATTATGAAATAATCCAGATCATGGAAATATTAAGGGTATATGTTACTGAAGACATAACTACTCTGCATCAACATAAAGGCCTTATTCTTATTTTTATTTTTATTCTTATTTTTCATTATTTTTAATTCTTTCACCAATATTTAGTAAAGTAATATCTACTGAGAATATTGCTTCATTAAATATAGCAATTATATGGTTCTATTACTAAGAAAATGTTTAACTTCTGAGTTATATGCAACAATTCTTTTATTCATTCATTCGCTCACTCATATATTCTTATTTTGGTTCATGGCTATACATTCCTACATATTATTAGTATAATAAATATATTCCTTATTAATAAAGATGAAAACACTGGTTACATAAAACACAGTGACACCTATGGGTTGAAAAAGGTAATTACACCTATGACATAAAAATGTTCTATCACATGAAAAAAATGGATAATAATGTATTATCACTTATTATTGGTTTATTATTTCAAATATTGAAATCCATATACAGTACAAATTCTGATAATAATTATATGGATATTACTGATTGCTATGGTACGCTGTGATATTATGGGATAGGGAAATTACCAGATTTGGTATAGAATAGGGAATGAAGACTTCAAGCAAGATACTGAAATTATGTTAATAAAGACTTTTCACATTTCTAAACTTCATTGATTTTTATCAGTTGCAAGAAGAAGAATGCCGCGATCCAGAAATCCCAGAAGGTAACAAAGCTATGATTACTGAGTAATAGACTGTGTTAATTACAAATGCAGTATCCACCACTGACAGTCACAAGTGCAGTATCCACCACTGACAGTCACAAGTGCAGTATCCACCACCGACAGTCACAATTAAAGTGTCTAACCTGACAACCAGAGGACGATGATCCTATGATGCTGAGATGAACGGTGTTATCACGTTCTTATCAAGTTCCAGAGGTTTTCAATCACCTGAAAAGCTTCGATGAAAGCTGGTGAACAATGAAGGTAATTATCAGGAAGCTACAACCCTGACATATGTCCTGTGCATTAGGACAAGGACTGGTTATGGTGCTATGTTTAGCAAGGAAGAGTCATTTTAACCCTTGCTTTGCTGACCAAAGACGTCACACCTGTTCAAAGACCAGTACCGATGGAGGATTCCAGAATATCCAAGGCGAGCCAATGTAAGCCCAGGTTTTTAAAGATGACACTGCACAGATATTAAAGCTGCATTTCATCTATAGACTTTGTTTCTTATCAACGTTTGAATTTATGGACTTTGATTTGATACACCACACAATTCCTACAACATCTATATGCTATAAGAAAACTGTATTTTTAAAAGAACCAAGAAGAAGACAGAAGACATCAAAATGAAGACCAGATGACACCAGATGATGATGACTGGACTTGAGATGCTTCAATTTAGACTTAGGGAAGTATAATTATACATATTTTATATGAATATTGTTCACGGCTTACCATAACATGAATTCACATCAATTATGTCATTGAGTACTTATAACGGTAATCTAATATTATTATTATTATTATTATTATTATTATTGATATTAAATTATTTTGTCAAAGAAGAAGAAAAGAAGAAAAAAGATCGTTATATATGAGGGTTCCAATTAATGTCTGTCTCCCTCAAAAGGGGGAATTGTTAAATATTAATAATCCGTTAATTTCTTATAAGACCCAGTTCTGTAGAATGCTTTAGCTTACATGACATAGGCTATTTTTAAGCTTGGCTCATGGTAGAAAGACAGCTCCATATATGTAGAGACCACGTGCTTTAGGAGACGTATATAATTCATGGCTAACTGTAGAGGTCGCTCCTCTTCTTCCCTCACCATCATGAGAGACAGACGCAAGATGACATGACATAACAGCTGGTATATTACTTGACGGCGATGTGAGAAGCCGAACTGAGACACAGCAGCCATTTTCTATTCAGGATCTCGGAGAGAAGAAGAATACATGTTGCTTTTGCCATGTGGGATCTCGGAGCATGATCTAATGGACAATATCTCTTTCACTTATTTTTATTCACCTGTTTTTCTGTAATAACCTTTCTTTGATGGAAGAAACCAAATAAACCACTATATTTTTATCTGGTAACTAGTCCTGAGTATTTTACAGGATATGCATTATTTTACAATAAGTTATCTCTCTCCCAGGAAAAGGCCCAGCGGTTTTCCAACCGACATAGGACCATCGGTCCCCAGTTTAAGGTTGGTGATATGGTTTGGTTATCATCAAAAAATATCGCTATGAAGGTGGCTTCTCCTAAGTTTAAGCCTAGATTTATTGGACCTTACAAAATTTTGGAGATTATTAATCCGGTCTCTTTTCGTTTGGCTCTTCCTGTCACATTTAAATTTCATAATGTGTTTCATAAGTCCTTGTTGAAGAGGTTTGTTGAACCAGTTGTTCCTGGGGTGGCACCTCCGGACCCTGTATTAGTTGAAGGTTACATGGAATATGAGGTAGAGAAGATACTGGATTTCCGTCTGGCTAGACGGAGACTCCAGTATTTGGTTAAGTGGAAGGGTTATGGTCAGGAGGATAATTCCTGGGTCTCTGCCTCTGATATTCATGCCAAAAGATTGGTGCGTGCCTTTCATCGGGCTCACCCTGATCGCCCTGGTAGCGTGAATGAGGGTTCGGTGACCCCTCCTCAAGGGGGGGTACTGTTGTGAATTCGTTTTCCCCTTCACCATTGAGGTCTGATGAAATCCCTCTTCCGGTGAAGGAAGGTAGTGAGGCTGATTACAAAACACCTGAGCAGAATCATGATGACTGGGTGCCTGGGATCGCTGACTGGATATAAGACAGCCGACGCCCGTCTGCCTTGTGGGTCATTTCTCTGTGGGATTCTTGGAGTCCAGTCTGATTCCTGCTCATCTAAAGCTAAGTTTTCTGCTCTACTTTTTTGCATTTGTGTTTTTGTTTTGTTTTTGCCTTGTTGGTCTGGATTTCTGCCTCACCCTGCTGGGTGAGCTGAATTCCTTTTTGCTCTGTCTTCAGATAATAGCAGAGCACTGATATAGTCTTTTGAAGCCTAGCGTCTTCAGGGCTTTTTTCCTATCAGTCTGTTGGCTCTTATTTTTGAGAGGGATTTGGCGGATTGCAGACAGCAGCTGTCCTATCCTATCCTATTTAGTTAGCTTGGGCCCCAACATTTGCTCAGCCTATCTTTCTGTCTGTGTAAGTGTTTTTCCATCTCGCTTCACCGGGGCAGTTTAGATTTCCCTTTTCTGTCTTTAGGCTATTTAGTCCTCCGGCTGTGATCGAGGGGTCTAGGGCACCGTAGGAACCCCCCACGGCTACTGCTAGTTGTTGTTGTTAGATTCAGGGGTCTGCAATCCGATAGCTGCCAACTTCTCTGGGTTTCTGGACTTAGCTAGTAATTCTGTTTTTGCCTCCTACGGTTACTCACTCATAACAAGGATCTGTCTGCAGCGTCCTTGCCGAACACCACAGGTGGCGTCACGAATCATAAACTTTGTTCCCATCATTAATCCCCTTTACATGGACGCCCAGGGCCACGGACGGGTGACCGCTGCTGTGACACTTCCCAGTGAGTTACAGGCCCGGTACCGAGTATCCCACTGCCCTGGTGGGTGTTCCACTATGTCTTGGAGGGAATGCCAGTACCTATCGTTTTAGGCCTTCCATGGTTGGAAAAACACAACCCGGTAATAGATTGGCTGTCTAGGGAAGTAGTCAGCTGGGGTCTGTTGTGTGAGGGCTGCTGCCTTTGGGCTACTGTCTTTGCTGTCATTCTAGAACAATCCCCTTCTACTCCAGTGGGGGCAGCAGAGGTGCTGCCAGGGAATTATTATTATTATTTATTTATATAGCACCATTGATTCCATGGTGCTGTACATGAGAAGAATGGAATAGGGGCAAGTCTCTACCCTCACCACATGCTAACCCTGGGTGTCTGAGTTATCTTGGGAGGAGGGGTCAGAGGAGGGTGGTGGCTCCCTCTGAGCATTGTGGGGGTGTGAGTGTGATGACACAGGAATGCCTCTGTTGTTGGTTCTGTGAAGAGTTCACCATCTTCTGGCAAACGTGTGCGTGGCAATAAACGTTCAGGTCCGGACCTGTGTGTGAATGAGTACGTAAGGGTGTCCACCAAAAACATCCAGTGGAAGTGTGCTGCAGGGGTCTGGAGTTCTCGGGTGATCGGGCAGTATCGGGTGTCGGCCATTCTCGGCTGGTGTTACCCCCAGTAATGCCCATACACAACTCATTCCCCAGGTCGGCGCTCTGGAGATTTGTGGTGCCTCCGGAGCATACGTTGCCACCTCCATCAGCCCTCATTTGCCATGAACCTGAGAGTCAGGTGGTTGCTGAGGTGAACTCTGGTGGATCAAGGCGTCCTCACCGTAGATGTTTTTCTGGTGAGGCGCAGTGTTGAGGGTCCAGAGGCCCCTTATTGAAGGAGGGGTACTGTCAGGATCCATTTTTGGATCTGTGTCAGAGTCTGGACTCTCTTATATAAACCTTTTTCCTTTCTGGCCCTCAGGGGTTAATATGGGTTTTTGCCCCCGGTGGCCGCTGGTGTTACTACATGTTTAGTTAGTCAGCAGCTGGTGGCCACTCCCTCCTTCCTATAAAAGGTCTCCAGGTGCTGCAGCTCATTGTTGGTGATATTATTCCTCTTTGGAGACCAACCAAGCTGGAGTCAGGAGCAGGCTGTGTTGCAGTGGAGCTCCAGCTATCCCCTTGTTCTGGTACCTAACTCTGCTGTCCAGGAGCATTGCAGCAGAGCAAGCTAAGTTTGTTTTTTTACTTTATTTTAACCCTCAGGTGTCTGTATAAGCTTTCCTTTGTTTTTTGGTGCAGTCCATCTTATTCCCTGTCTCACCTCCTGGGGAGGGGGTTGGGGGTTTAGCTCAGGGCTAAACAGGAGATAGGGACAGGTCAGGGACTTGGGCCTCACTACCATCAAGTGTACCCCCAAGTTAGGGGAAGTGAGGGCACCCCCTTAGCCTGAGGGGAAGTTCAGGGGCCCAGGTTCCACCTCTCCTGTTTTCCCCCTACTGCCCCGTGACATTATGTCAGCGCTTACATTACATGCATAGCTCATATATACATTATAGAAGAACAATTCTGTATATAAGGAAGCACAGAAGCTTGTCGGGGCCTTTCTCTGGTAACGGTTGCAAAAAATAATGAAGTAGCTGGATGTTGAAAATGAGTTTGCCACCGTGTTACAAAAACGCACGAGGATCAGGGGAAGCAGACCATTAGCCCGGTCTCCTCTCCTCGGGACCCCTGTGCTGTGATCTGTCTATCCTAGATCCTCTCTGTACTTCAGTCCACAACCACTGTGAGGTGCTCTGCTGCACCATCGTATGGGGAGGAGAATGAGGGCTAAAAACTTACCAGAGTTGCACAAAGGATTGTTCTTTCTTTCTCCTAGAAAAAAAAAAAAGAATTTTTGAATTTTCAGAAGAAATGTTTCCACTAAATACAGATAAACTAAGAAATGTTCACGTTAACAACAAAAAAGTATTTTTTTTTTATCTGACAAGTAAAAACTTTCCAAAAATGTGAATTTTGTCACAACATTACCATAATTTCTGGTTCACAAACCTTTATGGACTGTATTCTCTTTTGTACTTTATTTAGAACAAAATGTTCATAGACCCAACGGACGGGGGAGATTTTGTCATCCATCTACTGGATACATTTCTGGTATTGGTGACAAAAATAAGGTTATATATATTTCAGACTAGTCTCATTTGTGTTGTGTCACCTATTGGGACCCTGTGTCCTCTCCCTCAGGCCCCTCTGTCCTCCACATGCAGACTCCTCTGTACTTCCCCAGACATCTTTCACCCTCCCGCTAAACACTTCCCTGCAGACTCCTTCATTGCTTCTAGACACTTCCCTGCAGACTCCTCTCTCCAGTACAAACTCCTCTGTCCTCCTCCGTACTCCAGTATCCTCCAAACTGCTCTGCACTTCTCTAGATTTGACTGTGCCTCCCTCAAATCTCTACTGTCCACTTCAGACACTTCTCTCCAAAATATTCAGTTCCTTCCAGATATTTAGCTTCCAGAATCTTTTATCAGTTACAGACTCCTCTGTCCTCATGCAGATTCCTCTGCTCCTTGCAGATGTCTCTGTAAAACCCTAGAATATAGATTCCACTGTTACTCTCTGTATTCAACTCTGCCCCCTCCAAATACTTCCTTCTGATTCTTGTATTCTCTTCACACTTTGCTCCTGACTCTGCTGTTCCCCTCAGAGGCCTCTTTTCCTCGATTCCTCTCTTGTGGACCCTACTCTACTGTCCAACTTTGGATGCCAATATTCCCCACAAAGACTCTTTTCTCCCCCACTTCAGACCCCTCTGTTATAATCAAAGACTTATCTGTCCCCCCAAGATGCCTCTGTCTAACTCTAGACTCTAAGGCTGTGTGCACACGCTGCAGATTTTGCTGCGGTTCCGCAGCGGTTTTGGCCGCTGCGGACCCGCAGCAGTTTTTGCTGCGGTGTACAGTAGCATGATTCCCTATGGGAATCAAAAACCGCAGTGCAGACGGTGCAGATTTTTCCGCGCGGTTTTTCTGCGGTTTTGAAACCGCAGAAAGAATTGACATGTCAATTCTTTCTGCGGATTCCGCTGCGGTTTGCCATCTCCTCCATGTGAGGAGATGAAAAACCGCAGGGCAGAACCGCAGAGCAATCCGCAGGTAAAACCGCAGGTCTTTTGACCTGCGGTTTTACCTGCGGATTGCACAAAATCCGCACAGATGAATCCGCACCTAATCCGCAGCGTGTGCACACAGCCTAATGTCTCCAGACTCCTTTATCCTCCTCTATGCTCCTCACCTGTCTTGTCCTGGCTCCAGTACTGGGCCTTGCTCCCTTTTCCTGCTGCCAGCATCCTCTCTACTAGTCCATGTAGGGTTGTGGTAATGGCAGGTACACAGGATGCAGTGACGAGATGCGAGACGGATTGAACTTTAGGTAGTAATTTTTATATATAGATGGCGGTAGGGATACTCTAAGCAACCAAGCAAGATAGCAGAAATTGTCCTCACAGGGACCAAATACAAGCAAACACTGATTAGGAGAACACGACTACTCCGGCAAAGGCCGGTGACTATAGGGCTGCGGTATGGCCGACTACGGGTCCTTAGTTACTATGTGTCACTTAGCCGTCCTGATGTCCCATGGCGTGCTGTTCGATGGTGCATCGGTGTCACAGCCGCTGGGCCCAGCTGCTGAGGATCTGGCAAAGACTTTGGGCGTTCCTACGCCCAGGCGAGGCAGGGGCACAACAGGCCCTAGAAGAGTTCTTTGGCGGAATGTCCCCAGGGGAGGCAGCGGGATACCGCCTGGGAGTGGGAGAGTGGAGGCCACAGCCCCCGATGCTGAGTGGCGGTTGGTAGGCTGCACTAGGGGACCTGCAGAGGGTGGCGGCCCAGCCCCTACCACGGACTGGAGCGGGCGGGGCGGTGGCGGCTGCGGTCGGCAATGGACAAGCTGCAGCCGCGGACTGGAGTGGAGCGGCAACTGCCGCGGGCAGGCCACGAGCTGGAGTGAGGTGGCAATGGCCGCGGGCGGCAGCGGGCAGGCCGTAGCCGTGGGCTGGAGCGAGGCGGCAACGGCCGCGGGCTGGAGTGAAGCGGTGGTCCTCTGTCGGTCGCCTCGGCGCCATCTCCCTGCGGTCCACTGAGAGTCTCTCTCCTGTCGCTGTCCTCCTCTCTGGTTACTGCTGGAGGCTCTAGCTCCCTGGCGCCCTCTCGGTCTCCTGCTCCTTCTCTCCTGATCTGCTGACTCACGCTGACTGGCTTCCCCGCCCCTTTTATATAGGCTCCTCCCCCAACCATCCTGTAAGTCTCAGCGGTCCGTCCCCTAACTCCGCTCTCCGGAAACAGAACCCCTAGGAACCTAGATGACGGTCCCCTTGGTTCCGGCCTGGACACTCGGCGGGGGCCCTTCCTCCTACAGCTTTATTCGGCAAGCATCTCTGAGGTCACCACCCAAAGCCTATTAAGGCCAGCTCAGGCATCAATATGTGCCTGAGTATTCAGAAAAGTTTGCTTCCACTTGCTTTTGCAGAGGTCAGGTTCATCTGCCACAAGACTCTGCTCCAGATGGCTGGCTTATTATCTTTTCATCATCTCTTCACTTCAATTTCCTGGCTTCAACCTCCACCCCCCAGCTCTGCTGAATAAAACTTAACTGGCTCATTTCTGTTACAAGTTCCCATTTGGCTAAGTCCATGCTATTAACCCTATTCCTGCTGCAAGCTTGAGAATAGTTTTAGTTCTCTGCTGTTCCTGTGTGTAATTTGCCCACCACTCCAGACTCCTATGTCCTCCTCCAAACTCCTTTGGGTTTTCTCAGGTTTTTTCTTATTCTTATTGTGCAGGACATGTAGATAACGCATTTTGTTGCACTGATGGAATTCCTGAGTTAAGGCAGATTGTTATAAATCTCTCACCTGTCACCACCAGCTCTTCCTTACTATGTCCATAAACAGAATTGCACACGGGTGTTTCTCTCTTCTCTACTATAAATGAATGGATAATTTCATTACACATTTGCATTACAAAAAAAATAAGTAACAAAAGTTTAAAAAAAACTATCTCCTGGAGAGGGCAGAAAACAGCGAGATCATGATCAAAGCGCACATAAACTAAATGAAGAACTTCTCCAAATGCAGCACATTGGATGTGGTATAAAATGTAGGCAAAAAATGTAGAAATGCAAAAAAAAAAAAGTTCCTTAACTCTTTAATAAAACAAAAGTACCAAGAAAATGCATCAAATAACATCACATTCTTTGTAAAATCGTTGTCACTGGTGGCATTGACGAGGCACAGAGAAGTCTGGATGGGGTCAGAGGAGTCTGAAGAGAATGAAATCAAAGACATGATAAGTCTTAGGTTTCTGAAAGGCTCCACAGATTTTCATCTCACGCAATTTCTTTCACTGGATGTTAATTTTAACCTCTTGTTGCTGCAGTCAGTTTTTGTGTTTTTTGTAATTTTTCGATCCTCGCTTTCTGAGAGCCATACCATTTTAGGGGGTCTCCATTTAACCACTTGGATGCCACAAGTAGTTATTGTCTGTAGCATCCAAGAAGCCGAACAGCCGGCATGGGTGTCATGTCCGAACCTAACTGATGCCATCAGGTTTCAACCATATGTTATAGAGTATCTGACACCAGCAGCAGATGTCCAGAAGATAAGCCTGTTGCCTCCACAGGAAGGAATGTACAGCATGTAAAGGAGAGGCCAAGCATCCTCTGGAGGCTGTTTTCTGGGTCTGAATATTAAATTGTGTTTTATGCATTATTAATGCAGTTGTTCTAGAATGTTCTGGTTTCAGAGTTTCTCCTGGCGCTGGTTAGGATGGAGATTTGATGGTTGGGATGGAGATAAAAGCTTGCTCAAGACCCTGGAACATTTGAGGGGTCAATTATTAAACCATAACTGCTGGGAGTTTAGAGGTAGTCAGGGGCTGTACAAAGGCCACAGTGTTTGTAGGTAAAACAGCAGCAGTGATGGCTAGAAAGATAGAAAGGAACCTGGAAACTGCAGATTGGCGTTAGCATACCCTAAAACCTTCCTCGGTGCCCTAAAATTGGTATACAGACAGAAGGGAGCTCAGCTATGCAGAGTCAGGAGTCCAGACCCTGAGACAGTGAAGGATGGGACTGAGGCAAAGTTTAGGCC
Source organism: Dendrobates tinctorius (assembly GCF_039654945.1). NCBI lineage: Eukaryota > Metazoa > Chordata > Amphibia > Anura > Dendrobatidae > Dendrobates > Dendrobates tinctorius. The sequence goes on from NW_027361824.1 coordinate 809,905, forward strand.
GGACATTGGAAGTTTCGGTGAAGAAATACTGAGTTTGCCTTTACATACTGCGCTGGCCATAAAAAGCAAGGACGTTGTATAGTAATCGCAGGTGCGCGGGATGCAGAGACGAGACCTTAGACAGGATAAACTTAGGATGTAACTTTTATATATATATGCCTTTAGGCTAGCTCGAGCAACCAGCAAACTTAAGGCCCCGTCACACACAGCGATATCGCCAGCAAGATCACTGATTTTGTGACGCATCAGCAATCTCACCAGCGAGATCGCTGTGTGTGACGGGGATCAACGACCGCCCCCCCTGCCGGGTTTCGCTGATCGCGCTTGATCGTCAAGGGCCATTTTTTGATAGTTGGTCTCCCACTGGCCAGCGCGCATTGCTGCATGTGGCAGCGGGAGCCAACGATCAGCGATGCTGAACGCTGGTTTCCAATGTAAACTTCGGATATGTACTGTAGGAGCTGCGCGGCTCATGTCAGATCGTTGGTGGCATCGCTGGGACATCTTTATGTGTAACGGGCCTTAACAATGGTTATCCACGCAGGGATCAAACACAAAAATTCAATGGCAACACAAACACGACTAATCCGGCTAAGACCGGTCACTATAGGGCTGCGGTATGGCCGACTACGGGTCCTAAGTATTAACTACAATGTGTCACTTATCCTCTCTGACGTCAGGCAGAGTGATGGTCGGTGCTGCTTCGGCGTCTCAGCCGCTGGGCCCAGCCGACGAGGATCTGGCGGAGACTTCGGGCATACCTACGCCCCGGCGAAGTGGGGGCACAGCAGGCCCCTGAAGACTCCCTCTGCGTTGCACCTCCTGATGGAGGTGGGTCGGTGTTGCTTGGGGATCGGGATGTTCAAGCCGCAGCCACCAGCTGCGGACAGGCAGCAAAGGCCGCGGGGAGAAGGGAACAGAACGCAGCTGTGGGCCGGAGCTGAGCTGCAGAAGCCAGGGGCGCAGCGGGCAGGCCGCAACCGCGGGCTGGAGACAGGCGGTAGCGGCCGCGGGTGCTGGGAGCGCGGTCGAGTGGCCAGTGTCTTTCCGCTGGGCGGCTCGGTGTCGTCCCCCTTCTGTCGGTGGTGAGCCTCCCTTCAGCCTCTCCCATTGCTGTGCTCTCCTCCTTGCTCTGGCTCTCGCTCTGGCTTTCTGGCGCCCTCTAGCTTCCTGACTCCTTCTCTCCTGCTCTGGCGTCTGACGACTCCTGGCTCCCTCTGCCCCTTTTATAGTGGCTCCACCCCCAACTGTTCTGGAATCCTCTGTGGTCCATCCTCCAATTCTGTCCCCTGGAAACAGTCCCCCTAGGAACTTTGGTGATAGTCCCCTTGGTTCCGGCCTGGACACATAGTGGGGACCCCTTCTCCTACAGTTGTATGAAGAATGAAGGGATCCAGGTGTGCTGGGTCATATAATGTTACCCTCAAACCCTCAACGATTGTGCCGCCACTGGAAATGGTAAAGCTGGAACTTTTGTTATTGACAGAAGATGCCACTGAGCATTGTGTCCGGTATCATCTGAATGTACCGATAGTCAGGTTCTCAGTAAAGAAATATTTATCATTATATGATGATGTCTCTCAGTTCCTGAAGTACGTAAGAGTTTAATGTCAGCTAGAAGTACGCGGCCACCCGGGAAAGGAAGATAAAATATCACACGTAGAAAAGAACCGTTCTAACTAGTGACAGATAGCAAGTAAATGATAGCACCACCAAATCAGATGGCATCTGTAGAGAAACCTCCACCAGGGGGAGCTGGTGAGGGAAGAGAGGTTACACACTACAGGTAGTAACACTGAGCAACCACACATGTGTCACAGGTAACGAGAGAGAATGGTCAGATGAACCAAGTCAGAAACTATCAGGAGCAGACGTACCAGAAGCAGCAGCAATACACGTAGGCAAAATACCAAGCTGAGGGTCAGAAAGCCAAAACATGAGTGCGGGGTCCAAAAACGTGAGGCGAAATACGTGGTCGGGGTACAAGCCGGGGAGTCAAATGCCAGAGAGGGAACGTAGCAGCAGAGACGAATACCAAGAGACGGGGTCAGAGATCAGTCCGGGTCATACACGTGAATACAAGTCAAAAGCACATGGATCACCAAGGTACAAGGGTCAGAGGCTCTAAACTTGAAGCTTGAGCTATCACTAACACTGGTCAGCAGCCTGTGACAGACTGAAATAGCCCAGCTAGCTCCAGAACGAGGCCGAGGAGATTAACCCCCGCATGACCAGTCCAGAGTGAGGACAGCAGAAAATAAACTCCGGACTTGACCATGACAGCATCAACCTAGGGCAGACTTCAAAACATAACAAAAGCAAGAGAGAAGTCTGCACAGGCATCACCTAAAATATTCATATCTAGATGTCACATCAAATAGCTATTTTTTGTTGTTGACATTCAAGGACAATAAAAACAATTAGAAAGGTGATATACAAACATTAGGCATCTCCACAAGAAGGTTATCACCTCTCCTCATCCACCTAAACAATGGGTCGTTTATTGCATACCAAAATGTTGGTTTTATTCACACCATTTTGGGAATAAACAATGTTTTCATCTCTTTTTATTGCATTTTTTCTGCTAAATGTGGAGATTCGGGGATTTTCCTTATAATATTTTAGTTATTGGTTAAATTTTTATGCGTTATAATACACCAGAGTTTTATGATAATATCAATATCAAATCTGACAATTTTTAAAAATGTCCTTATCAGTATTTTTTAAATTTAAAATAGGGATGATTTAACCCCTTTGTGACGGAGCCAATTTGGTACTTAATGGCCAGGCCAATTTTTACAATTCTGACCACTGTCACTTTATGAGCTATCCTGCGAAAAAAACTTAAGAAACTATTAAAAAATAGACAATTTTTTATTTGAAATAATGACACATAATAAGACATACATACCAAAAATGGTACATGATTAGATAACACATGGTACGTCATTTAAAAACGTGGCAGCCATTATACAGATTTTTTCAGGACACAATTATCCTCTCATTAAGTCGTCCTTAAGGCCTCTTTCACACTTCCGTTTTTGACAATCAGTCAAGATCCGCCAATTTTGAAAAAAAAACGGATCCGCCATTTTTGTTTGCGGATCCGTTTTTTTCCCCATTGACTTTCATTATTGGCGGATCCTGACTGATTGCCGTCCGTTGCATCCGTTTTTTTGAGGATCCGCCACGATGCTAGTGTCCGTCAACGTCAACTTCCTCAAAGATTTCCAAACGGAGCTTGCAACGGTTTTTTCTCCGGCGGATCCTCCAGACACTGAATTAACCCCAAATTTTCTCTCTCTCTCTCTCTCTCTCTCTCTCCTTCCCAACCAGCCAGCGTTTCCTTTAAATTTCGTCATTTTCAGGATCCGTCTGAAAACGGATCCTGTGCCATCCGTTCACATCAGTTGAGAACGGATCCGCTTGTCCGCCTTTTTGGCAGATTATAACTGATGCAAAAAACTGAAGTGTGAAAGAGGCCTTATTCATATATAGTAACCTTCGCAAGAAGCAATAACGCGAAACGCGCGTTATGGGGATTCTTACACGTGGTCCTTCAGCATTTACCCTGTGGTGTGTCGTTCTGAGGCTCATGTATGCGTGTGTTGTGGAGACTGCCTGGCACTATGTATAATAAGCGTTTCTGCACTATGCATGCACTTTTCCACAAACTATTTTTGCGTTATGCACTTTATTGATTTTTTTTATTTTTATGCAATTAAGTAGTGTCCGGCGCTCTTTACAATCCATATATGAGGAATAGTAGGAAATGAAGTTGGATACTCATGAATTTTTTTCGATGGATAATGTATTTTGTGCACCACTAGTTGGCAGCATAACAATAAAGAATATATATATACAGTGTTGGCCAAAAGTATTGACACCCCTGCAATTCTGTCAGATAATAATCAGTTTCTTCCTGAAAATGATTGCAAACACAAATTCTTTGGTATTATCTTCATTTAATTTGTCTTAAATGAAAAAACACAAAAAGAATTGTCCTAAAGCCAAATTGGATATAATTCCACACCAAACATAAAAAAGAGGGTGGACAAAAGTATTGGCACTGTTCGAAAAATCATGTGTTGCTTCTCTAATTTGTGTAATTAACAGCACCTGTAACTTACCTGTGTCACCTAACAGGTGTTGGCAATAACTAAATCACACTTGCAGCCAGTTGACAAGGATTAAAGTTGACTCAACCTCTGTCCTGTGTCCTTGTGTGTACCACATTGAGCATGGAGAAAAGAAAGAAGACCAAAGAACTGTCTGAGGACTTGAGAAACCAAATTGTGAGGAAGCATGAGCAATCTCAAGGCTACAAGTCCATCTCCAAAGACCTGAATGTTCCTGTGTCTACCGTGCGCAGTGTCATCAAGAAGTGTAAAGCCCATGGCACTGTGGCTAACCTCCCTAGATGTGGACGGAAAAGAAAAATTGACAAGAGATTTCAACGCAAGATTGTGCGGATGTTGGATAAAGAACCTCGACTAACATCCAAACAAGTTCAAGCTGCCCTGCAGTCCGAGGGTACAACAGTGTCAACCCGTACTATCCGTCGGCGTCTGAATGAAAAGGGACTGTATGGTAGGAGACCCAGGAAGACCCCACTTCTTACCCCGAGACATAAAAAAGCCAGGCAGGAGTTTGCCAAAACTTACATGAAAAAGCCTAAAACGTTTTGGAAGAATGTTCTCTGGTCAGATGAGACAAAAGTAGAGCTTTTTGGGCAAAGGCATCAACATAGAGTTTACAGGAGAAAAAAAGAGGCATTCAAAGAAAAGAACACGGTCCCTACAGTCAAATATGGCGGAGGTTCCCTGATGTTTTGGGGTTGCTTTGCTGCCTCTGGCACTGGTCTGCTTGACCGTGTGCATGGCATTATGAAGTCTGAAGACTACCAACAAATTTTGCAGCATAATGTAGGGCCCAGTGTGAGAAAGCTGGGTCTCCCTCAGAGGTCATGGGTCTTCCAGCAGGACAATGACCCAAAACACACTTCAAAAAGCACTAGAAAATGGTTTGAGAGAAAGCAGTGGAGACTTCTAAGGTGGCCAGCAATGAGTCCAGACCTGAATCCCATAGAACACCTGTGGAGAGATCTAAAAATGGCAGTTTGGAGAAGGCACCCTTCAAATATCAGGGACCTGGAGCAGTTTGCCAAAGAAGAATGGTCTAAAATTCCAGCAGAGCATTGTAAGAAACTCATTGATGGTTACCGGAAGCAGTTGGTCGCAGTTATTTTGGCTAAAGGTTGTGCAACCAAGTATTAGGCTGAGGGTGCCAATACTTTTGTCCGGCCCATTTTTGGAGTTTTGTGTGAAATGATCAATGTTTTGCTTTTTGCTTCATTCTCTTTTGTGTTTTTTCATTTAAGACAAATTAAATGAAGATAATAATACCAAAGAATTTGTGTTTGCAATCATGTTCAGGAAGAAACTGAGTATTATCTGACAGAATTGCAGGGGTGTCAATACTTTTGGCCAACACTGTATATATATAAGACTATATGATGCATAGTCTCAAACAATTTTTAATAAAATTATATAAATAAGTAGAGATATTTATAAAATGCACATGGTTTTTGCTTCTATTAATTAATGTGGATAATTTCCAGAGGTTAATATAGTTGAATTAAGGACAACTTTATGAGAGGATAATTGTGTCCTGAAAAGATCTGTATAATGTGGCTATCATGTTTTTAAAGGACGTACCCCGTGTTGTCTAATCATGTACCATTTTTAGTATGTATGTCTTATTATGTGTCATTATTTCAAATAAAGAATTGTCTATTTTTTAATAGTTTCTTAAGTTTTTTTTGTAGGATAGTTTAATTATTGGTTGGGAAACTTAATATTTTCACCCAAATTATCGGATATTTTGTCACTTTATGAGGTTACAGCTCTGGAACTCTTCAACAGATCCCTGTGATTCTGAGATTTGTTTTTCGTGACATATTGTACTTCATGTTAGTGGTAAAATTTCTTTGATATAGCTTGCAATTATTTCTGGAAAAAAAAAGGGAAATTTGGCGAAAATTTTGAAAATTTTGCAATATTCAAACTTAATTTTTGTGCCCTTAAATCAGAGGAGTCATATCGCACAAAATAGTTAATAAATAACATTTCCCACATGTCTACTTTACGTCAGCACAATTTTGGAAACAAATTTTTTTTTGTTAGGATGTTATAAGGGTTAAAAATTGACCAGCGACTTCTCATTTTGCCAACACAATTTACAAAACTATTTCTTAGGGAGCACCTCACAATTGAAGTGAGTTTGTGGGGTCAATATAACAGAAAATACCCACAAGTGACACCGCTCTAAAAACTGCACCCCTCAAGGGGCTCAAAACCACAATCAAGAAGTTTATTAACATTTCAGGTGCTTCACGAGAACTAAAGCAATGTGGAAGGAAAAAATGAACATTTTACTTTGGAACCAAACTTTTTATTTTCACAAGGGTATCAGGAGAAAATGGACCACAAAATTTGTAGTGCAATTTCTCCTGAGTACGCGAATACCCCATTTGTGGGGGAAAGCCGCTGTTTGGCACATAGCAGGGTTCAGAAGGGATGGAACACCGTTTGACTTTTTGAACCCAAAAATGTCTGGAATCAGCCATTTCGCGTTTAGAGACCCCCTGATGTACCTAAAGTACCTAAACAGTGGAAACCCCCCAATTCTAACTCCAACCCTAACACAGCCCTAATCCCAACCCTAACCACAACCCTAACCACAACCCTAACCCTAACACCACCCTAACCCCAACACTATAACCCTAACCCCAACACAACGCTAACCCTAGCTTAACCCCAACTATAACCCCAACCATAACCCTAACCCTAGACCAACCCTAACCCTAACTATAACCCCAATTATAAGCCCAACCATAACCCTAACCCTAGACCATACCTAACCCTAACTATAACCCCAACTATAAGCCCAACCATAACCCTAATCCTAATGGAAAAATGGAAATAAATACTTTTTTTATCTTATTATTTTTCCCCAATTAAGGTGGTGATAAAAGGGGATTTGATTTACTATTTGTTTTTATTTTGATCACTGTGATAGGTTTTATCACAGTGATCAAAATTAACCAATAGGAGAAATCTATTGTTGTCGGATGCCGGCCAGAAGATCTCGGCGGGCACACTGCACATACGCCCACCATTTTATTCCCAGTGTACAGACCGGTGGCAGGCTGGGGCGGAGGGTAGCGTGTTGTGGTATTTAGGTGGTGTGGCTGGTAGGCGGCAGAGGTGTGCTGTACTCACAGGAATGGGGAAAGACCCGCTTCTTGATGTTGACAGGCACGAGACAGAGGCAGAAATTGTATTCAATAGGTTTGCTTTTATTGGCCGCCCTCACGACGACCAGAACAAAACACGAGAGATGTTTCACACTGTTATCCTCCTGCAGACAGGCCCGGGTACCTTCACTTGAACACTTTCTCCATCAGGCGTACTTCGTGGCTCTATCCGCCGTAGCTGCCCTAGGCCAATTCACCATGGCGATTCACCTTACAATGTCCACCAATAATCCAGGTCCTCACAGGCCATCTCTGCCTGTGACCAATGTCCTATAGGGTCACCCCCGTGACCGTTTCCACTGTCCAAAGTCTCTGAGGGGTCTCCTTTGTGTGACATACTCTCCAAACCTGTGAGCTCCCCTGGCTGACTGAAGCTTCTGGAAGCTTACCTCAGTATTTATTCAGACAGACCAGGTAGCCCCACCCTCTGTCACCTGACAGTCACCTCTGCCCAATCAGAGTCACTTTGATCTCTGGCAGTTATGTAACACTCAAATGACAGTTACATAATCTCTGCCAGTGCCACTGCTCTCCAGTGACCTCTGATGGGCAGTCTGCCACATGACACCTGCTGTCAATCTCTCTGTCTCCTATCTCAGACAGAACCGTACCCAGCTGAACCTCCCCACACCAGAAAAAGATGCCGAGAGCCGGGGGACATCGCAGGTACCGGAGTGGCTCAGGGGACCCAATTTCTCTCTCCTCTGATGTGCTAGATCACATCAGAGGAGAGAAAAATAAATGGGAATTTGCCTTTTTTTGCTATCGCAACACTGATAGCAACACTTTTTGCTGTCACAGCGATCGCAACACGGGGGTTGGTAAAAATCAACCCGAATCATGTTCTCTGGGGTCTCAGCTATCCCTGGTAGCTGAGACCCTGGAGAAATTCCAACGCTATGGGGTGCTATACACTTATTTCTTAGCGCCGTTAAAAAGTGGTGCTGAGGCATAAGTAACTTTAACCGCTGCCATTAAAAGGCGTATCAGCGGTCGTTAAGGTGTTAAATGTTTACTGTATATTTTTGTTTCTTTAATATTTTTTAAAACTTTTTTTTTCTTTTTCACTTAATTTTTTATTCTACTAGTTCTGTATACTTATGTAATTCAGCAGTATACAGTACTTGGCTGCTGTTCACAGGAATACAGAAATAGTCGCCTGGCCAGGGTGACACCACTTATCAGAGACTGATCGCAGCGTTTCACTGTTTAGCGCTATCCTGACTCGGTGATTTTTCCTTTTTTTGCACTTTCATTTTTCCTTCCTCTAATTCTAAAAGTCATAACTTTTTTACGTTTCCATTGACACAGTTGTGTGGGGGGTTTTCTTTGCATGACGTGTTGTAATTTTGAATGGCACCATTCCTTTTAACATTCATGCGCCATAAACTGGGAAAACAAATTCCAAGTGTGAGAGATAGCAAAAAAAAAATGCAATTCCACAATTGTTTTGACATTTTTGTTTTTATCGTGTTTATTAGGAAGTAAAAATGACCTGGAAACAAAAATATTTACTTGTTTAGTAGTTTTCCGGAACCTGTAACATTTTTGTTTTTCAGTTGCTACAGTTGCATGAGTGCTTAGATTTCGAGTGGCGAGCTAACATTCTTATTGATACCATTTTGAGTAAATATTTGATATTTAGATCACTTTATCATATTCTTTTGTGGAGTTACTGTTAGAATAATGCATCAACTACTATTGTCTACTGTTTAATAGTGCTGTTTAATAGTGCATGAGCTTCTGTCTCCAGCAATAGTGTTAGTGTTTTTTGCCAATAAAGCACTGCTAAAAAAAACCAAAAAAAACAAACAGGAAGTTCCTGCTCACTGTGTGTAGCTGGAGAACGTTTTACTTTCACTTTGCAAGCTGACAGACAAGATACTGAGATCCTAAGCTGTAAGAAATACCAGTTGTAAGCTGTGCAATATTTGTTACTAAATAAATATTTATTCACTGTTGTACGGCTGTACTGAACAGAGATTAATCCATTGCTAACAGGTTAAGGGCCCAGAGACCCAGGGACTCAGAAAACCAATGATCCAGAGGACAGCCAAGAGGAGAGAGAACAACAGTGTACTATGAAGAAGAAAAGCTGGTCGCCAGAAGCAACTCTGTGAAGGTCACGTTGCCAGATCTGACTAACCAGAACTATCAATTCTGGAAATTCAAGGTAAAGATGCTGCTAATAAGAGAAGGGATATAGAAATACACACAGGAGTCTAGATCTGACCCACTACCAGAAGACTGGGTAGAGAAGGATCAAAAAGCACAAAATACTATCTCCATCAGTATAGATAATGATCAGATTGTTCATGTATGTAAATGTGAAACTGCAAAAGAAATGTTGGAATAGCTGCAGAAAGTGCATGAAAGGATAAACCTCAGCAATAAGCTCTTTTTCATGAGAACGCTGTGTAAGGTAGGGTAGGGGGAGCCGACTAGGGGGGTGGTCCATTACTTGCCCCTGACAGACTCGAGACAGAGACAGGATCGTGTCCAACAGGTCTTTTTTATTGTTCTTGATTAGAGATGAGCGACTTTGCCTTTTTTCTGGTCGAGTCGGGTGTCGCAGACACAGACACTAGGCCCAAAAGGATTTTCAGGACAATATGCGGTAAAAAATTATTAGAAACACACACGGTGTAGCTCCTTCACATGTGTACTACACCGATGGCTACTAGACACCGCTACTATGCCCTGAAACTGTCTATTATTATTGAAAACCATTATTAATGTGAAAATAAAGTTACGCTTTTGTTTAACGAAACTTTCTAGAGCGGAAACTCAAACAGCCGAATTTTAATCAAAGTGTTGTAGTTCGACGAACGGATCTAACACCGCCCAAAGCAGAATTTGAACTTGGCTAACAGTTCCACTCAAACACCACTCATCTGTAATCAGGAGGCAGACTCAGACGGTCTCAGACCCAGTATGGATTCGACAAGATTGTAGAAAGTTGAGAAAGGTTACAGTATCACCGGATTACAGGTATATATAGCATAGTTTACACATTAAAAATCTATGTCTGTAGATCAGGAGGCAGACTCAGACGGTCTCAGGCCCATGGATTTGACCAGATTGTACAAAGTTGAGAAAGGGTACAGTATCACTGGATAGCGGGTATATATAGCATACTTCAAACATTGAAAATCTCCGTGTTCTCAGTATGGATTAGACAACAATCTAAAAAGTAGAAAAAAGGAAATGTATTTGAAGCGTACACCTGTATACACTGTAGGGGTATTTTTAAATATTCATATATATTTCTGTCTCAGTAAGACAGTCCAGACTCTCCATAATAGGAAATGAGATGGATAAAAGTACAGACATAAAGTCTAGTGATTGTAGAAATTTAGGAATTACTAATCACGGGGAAAAATCCCGGGAGAATTCTCAGAGGCGATGCTGACCCTCAATTACTTTGTGTGTGGAGACAGCGAAAACAGTTCTTTGTGAAGAAAGGGTTGCTGTATCGCACTTCCGTTGATCCCATCACCGTTACTCATCTCCATCAAATTTTGATCACAGGGAGAGATGTAGACATGGTGCTCACTGCCTATCATGATCTGTCACGTAACTTTGGAGTGCAAAAGACAGAAGCCACAGGCCGTAGGTGATTCTTTTGGATTGGCATGAGAGGGCACATTTAAAAATGTGGGCAGTCATGTCACACGTCTGTGAGTAGGAAACTGTGAAAGCTGATGATAAACCACCACTGCATTTCATTGTGAGTCGACGTCCATAAGAAATGGAAGCCATTGATCATCTGAAGCTAGATCCCGGCCAGCAGGACAGGGCATAGCTACGTCTTAACCATCATCTATCAGATCAGTTCACCAAATTTGTAGTGACAGTCCCAGTGAAGGATTTGACAGCCCAGACTACACAGCGGAGGAGCAGGGAGAGGTAAATATTGCAAATGCTGGGGCCCTGCCCAAGCAAAGGGGGCCCACTCGTGGGCGTCGGTACTGGCACTGGGCCCCTCATAATACGGGGTGTGCACCCCCACCGTCAGAGACACTTGATTGCACTATGAGGGACCCTGTGCCAGTGCCGGCTCCCAAGAGTCGGCCCACCCACCTGTCCAGGGCATCGGCACTCACACGGTTGCGTGCGCTAGGTGGTGACCCTGGCCCTGGGGGGGAGGCAGCCCAGTTACGGAGGTTTAAAAAATGGCATATGTTGATGTTGGACATTCAGCTGCTGCAAAAGGCAAAATTGGGCAAGTCCGAGGAAGAGGAGGACAAGAGCGAGCCATTTTTCTGGCAACCTATGTGTCATCAGGGGAAGGTGGGACAAAATCCTTTGAAACCCATGCATGGTTCATTTTAATGAAGGGTAGATCATCAACATTTTGGGTCAATAGATGGGTCCTTGTTTCTGTCAAGACTGATCCAGCAGCACTGAAGACTCTTTCAGATAACACACTAGCAGCTGGGCAAGCGAGCTCCTGTAAGGCATATTGTGCCAATTCAGGCCAGGTGTCCAGTTTACAGGCCCAATAGTCAAAGGGGAATGACCGGAGAGGGAGAACATAGATATGGGAGGAGAAGTAGCTTGTAACCATAGTTGAAAACTGTTGTCTCCTGTCACTTTCAATCGATGCAGTATTACCAGTCGTGTGAGCGGTACTTGAAAAATCACTCCACAACATGGTCATGAAACCCCTGTCTCCAACGCCACTTCTGCTGTGTGCACCACGAACACCTCTTCCATGTTGCCCCCGGCCCCTACGGCTCGTGGGAGAACCATCACCGCTGCTGTGTGCTAGGAATGCCTCAACCAAACTGTTTACCAGAGTTGCTTGTTTGTTAGACAATATTAGGTCAAGGTTCTCCTGTGGCATGATGTTTTGGAATTTGCCTTTATAGCGTGGATTCAGGATGCTGGCCAACCAGTAGTCGTCATCGTTACAGATGAGCGACTTTGCCTTTTTTCGGGTCGAGTCGGGTTTCATGAAACCCGACTTTCTCAAAAGTCGGGTCGAACTAAATCGGCCGATTATCGTGAAAAGTCGAAGGCCGACTGAAACACGAAACCCAATGCAAGTCAATGGGGAAGCAAAGTCGGCAGGGAGTGGAGGACAGTAAACACACCTACAGTGCCCATTTGAATGCCAAAAACATCAATTCTTATTACTGAAGCTTGTCAACCTTAATTTACTTCATAATAATAGTTACGCACTGAAAACTGGGGGTTATTTGGCTAAAGTTGTGGGGGGGGGTAGGGCTGGCTCCAGGTTTTCATGGGCCCTGGGCCAAAGAGCGCCCCTTTAACACATACCACAACTCATGATGCTCCGATAAGGCAGAGAAATAGTGGTATAGTACAATGAAAAATACTTCACTTTTTACATCTCATGACTGATATCCATTTTAAATTCTCCAATAGCTCCAAAAACGGACAGTATATTACTCCATACAGTATTATGGCCACCGCATAGTGCGCTATACAGAGTAATGAGGCCCATATTTTTCTCAATACAGAATCATTGGTCCCATATAATGTTTGAAACAGTATATGATGAGCTCCACATAATGCTACAGTGTATGTTGGTCCCCATGGATGAAGCTCCACTGTTTTATGGGCCCAAATAATGCTCCATATATAATGGGCCCCATTTCTAATGCTCCAGTGTATAATGGGCCCTGTAAATGCTGCTCCAGTGTCTGATGTCCACCTTTGGAATGTTCCAGTGTATGGTGGGCCCCATATATCATTCTCCAGAGTATAGTGCTACCCAAAAATTGCTGTTCCAACATTGAAAACAATTAAATAAGTCTCCTCGCCAGGGAATCCCTGTACTAGTCTGGACTCCTCGTTGTCCCCATCTTCCATCTCACTGCACTTGGCTGTTTAGGCAGAGGGCGTACAGACGTGATGTCATTGCGCTCTCTGATCAGAATATCACTGTCAGGAAATGCGGAAGACGTCACGGCGGTGGAGCAGGAAGAGGTAAGTATTTCCACTTTGCAAGTGCTGTGATCTTGAGCAAGCAGGGGGAGGCTCACTCGTTGGCGACGGCACTGGCACAGGGCCCCTCATAGTACGGCGGTGTGTCTGACACCGGCAGAGACACTTTTGCGTACTATGCGGTGCCCTGTGCCAATGCCATCGCCTATGAGTATGCCCCCCCACCTGCTCAAGGAACCTGCACTTTCATCTGCACCTTCATCTTTGTCACCGTGTAAGGTGGTATAGTATGCGGGAAGGGGAACCTGAGTTTCCTCAGGGTCAGATTCTGGCTGTCTGTATCCTGTTCACTTAGACACTGTTCAGATGTCCAGGTTTTAAATACATTAGATAGGGACTGCTTCGTGAAGGGTTACCGTGAAGTGGTGAAGCAGCTTGGTATATATTTTTTGCAAAAAACATATAGACTAAATACCCTGTATTTGTTACACAGCACTTGCTGATTACTTTTATGTTTTTGACTGCAGAGTATTTTTTGCAAATGTCATTTTGTGCTTTCTTGTTGTGTTTCAGCCATTGGGTGATGTGGGCATTGTCTGACCGACTTGTTCACACTTGTGCATGTCACATATGTTTTTAATCAGATTCTGGCTGTGTAGAGTGTGAGGGGAATGTAGTGGTCTGGGTCAATGTACCAGCAGAATTATCTAGCAGTGGCTGGGTATCAGTGCACTTGTGGCGCCCCCAGGAGTACGGTTGCCACAGTGGCATTACCTTCCTCCTAGGGAGTGTGATGTCATGCTTGGGAGCAACGAAGGATCTCTCTAGCAGTTGAACCAACACACAACACATTTCCCACTCCAGGCCAGCAGGGAGACCTCTGAACCTGACTGCTGAGGAGCTGCTCTCTGTGGTCGGGAGGAGGTAAGTTAGGGCAGTCTGTGAAGGGAATGGGAAACTAAACATTCCCAAATCCTGCAACCTTTCCTCATAAGACAGGGTTTGCAGACCGGTCACCATTCTGGTTGCTCTTTTCTGAACTTGCTCCAGTTTGTTGATGTCTTTTTTAAAATGTGGTGCCCAAAACTGGACACAATATTCCAGATGAGGTCTGACCAAAGAGGAGTAGAGGGAAATAATGACTTCACGTGATCTAGACTGTATGCTTCTGTTAATACATCCTAGAATTACATTTGCCTTTTTTGCTGCTGCATCACACTGTTGACTCATATTCAGTCTGTGATCTATTAGTATACCCAAGTCTTTTTCACATGTGCTGTCACTTAGCCCTATTCCTCCCATTCTATATATGCTTTTTTCATTTTTATTGCCCAGATGTAGTACTTTGCATTTCTCCCTGTTAAAAACCATTCTGTTAGTTGCTGCCCACTTCTCCAGTTTATTTAAATCTTTTTGAATCCTCTCTCTCTCTTCTCTAGTATTAGCTATCCCTCCTAGCTTTGTGTCATCAGCAAATTTAATCAGTTTACCCTCAATTCCTTCATCTAAATCGTTGATAAAGATGTTGAACAATACAGGGCCCAGGACAGAGCCCTGTGGTACCCCACTTGAGACATTCTTCCAACTGGATGTGCAGCCATTTACGACCACTCTTTGGGTCCGATCACTAAGCCAGTTATGAATCCACCTAACAGTTGCCTTGTCCATTCCATACTTAGTCATTTTTTCAATAAGGATTGTATGAGAGACTTTGTCAAATGCTTTGCTGAAGTCAAGATATACTATATCTACAGCATTTCCTTGATCCACCCAATCAGTGATACCGTCATAGAAGGAAATTAAGTTAGTCTGACATGACTTATTAGTTAGAAACCCATGCTGACTCTGTTTAATCACTTCATTCTTATCCAGGTATTGACATACATGTTGTTTAATAATTTGTTCAAAGATCTTTCCTGGTATAGAAGTCAGACTCACCGGCCTATAGTTGCCTGGGTCCACCTTCTTCCCCTTTTTGAAGATAGGAACAACATTTGCTCTTCTCCAGTCTTCTGGCACTTCTCCTGTTCTCCAAGAATTTTCAAAGATTATGGAGAGGGGTTCAAAAATTTCTTCTGCTATCTCCTTCAGTACTCTGGGGTGTAATTCATCTGGACCTGGAGACTTGAATTCATTTAGGTTAGCTAAGTGTTTCCTCACTATCTTTCTGTTTATAGATATCCTGGATTCTTCTATTCCCTTAATAGGACAGTGAATAACAGTTGATGTTGCATTTCCTTTCTGAGAGAAAACAGATGCAAAATAGGAATTTAAAAGTTCAGCCTTCTCAACATCCTGTCTTACCATTTCATCATTTTCATCCTGTAAAAATCCTATAGCATCTTTGACTTTTCTTTTACTTTTGACATATCCCCAAAATCCTTTATTATTGCTTTTGACATCTCTTGCAAGCCTCAGTTCATTTTCAGCTTTAGCTAATCTGATTTGTGCCCTGCAGGTTCTGCAGACAGCATTATATTCTTCTTTAGATATGCCTCCCTCTTTCCATTTTATAAACATTTTTTTCTTCCTTTTTAGCATGTGCTTAAGTTCTGTGTTCATCCACTTTTGGTGGGGGTGAAGGACACAAGGAAAGGGGTTCTTCCTGACCAGGAGCCAGCACTTGACGACTCAGTGCTTGCATTTTTTTGAAACTTCAGAAGAGGAGGGCATATTTGCTGGAGTCTGTTTCGGCAATGTAAGCCAAAACCAGTTCCTCATGCTCCGGCTTTAAAAGCGGTTAACCTACTCCCAGAAAAGGTAGCCTTCCAGGCGTATCGGAGCCAGACCATGACGCAGGCTCAACACCTCCTGCTTTGCTGCTATTGTGCTTTTGCCACTACCAGCAGATGCACCACCACCATCAGCACCAGCTGGCCCCCCCCACGCCCACGTCCGCGGCCTCTTCCACAAAACTTCGAAATTTTGCAGAAAATAGACCCAAAATAACATCAGATATATGGTACTGTATCAGAAGCGTACAGCTCTATTCAGTCAAAGGATAATTGTCAATCTCCCTATATATTCCATCAGTCACACAGAGACGCTCACAGGCTCAGTATGGATTAGACAAGAATATAAAAAGTAGACAAAGTGTACAGTATCATCAGATAGCAGGTATATATAGCATAGTTTAAACATTTTACATCTCCGTAGATATTTCAGGAGGCAGACACAGACACTCTCAGGCTCAGTATTGGATTACAACACAATCTAAAAAGCCGTAAAACTGTAATGGATCTGAAGAGTACACCTGTACACAGTGTAGGTGTCATTGTTGTCAATCTCAGTATTTATTTCCACAGTCAGAAAATAACTCTCACTTGGTCAGTTTGGATTAGACCAGAATATAAAAAGCAGTAAATGGGTAATGCATCACAAGTGTAGAGCTGTATACAGTGTTGGGGTAATTTTTAAATGTACATCTAAATTGCAGGAGTAACCCATAGACTCTCACACGCTCAGGATGGATCACACCACAATATAACAAGAAGATCCGCAAGAAATAATCACACATGTGGTACAATGTTCCAGGTGTCAATGATACACTTAGAGTGGTGGTTGGAGGAGGATTTCCTGGCAGAAAGGGTACAGTATCACCAGATTCCAGGTATATATAGCATAGTTTAAACATTAAAAATGTACGTCTATATATCAGGAGTAGTGTTGAGCCACCCCGCTAGTGTTTTGGTTCGTCGAACAGGAGGCAAGTTCGTCGAATGTTCGTCGAACGTTCGACAAACACCGTCGAACCCCATTGAAAACAATGGCAGGCAAACACAAACACATACAAACACATAGAAAACAATTACAAAACATCTTAAAAGGTGTCCCAAAGCATACAAAATGCTCAGAAGACAAAAATAACATATGGAAAAGGGCAACTACATTTAGAAAAGAGGTGGAGGAGTAAAAGGAGGAGGGATATAGGCTTGTCATTCCCTTATGAAGTCAAGAAAGGCTGGAATAAAAATGTAAAATACAAACAAAAAACCTGAAATCGAACATGATCATATACTGTCGGACTTCCCATCAATAAATTATGGCAACTGCCGATGGGGCGGTGTTATTCCCACAAACCTCCAAACAGCGTCCATGAAGGCAAAGTGTTTGGTTTCCGGGGGGCTGTATGATTGCAAAGCTGAACCTTGAAGGAATGTCCAAAAGGGCACCACCAGGAGTGGAGCCTGCGGCTTAATTGGACTCCACCCAGGAAACCACAACCATGCCACCTCAAGAAAAGATGCACACATTGAAAGCTTTGTCGATTCTGTGTGTGGTGTGGTATGTCCGTTTTTAGTTGTGCTAGCGATTTGTCAGCTTTATTCCGTTAACGAACGAGACTCCGGCATGCCCCCGCGGTACGCCTCAAGCTTACTAGAGGGATACGCGAGGCTCTGGCATGCGAGATCGAGCAATAACAGGTCTATCATGCCCTTACATGTCCGAGGTTGAATGCGCGCTACACTGAAAGGACCAGCTTTTGTCGCTTACAGGTGCAGATAACCCGCTGAACACCGTTAGTGATGGGGATCTGGGATTCCAATTCTTCCCCGCGAACGATGATTTCCCAGTAAGTGCAGGTCAACCGCAATTCTGGAATTAGGCCTAACCGGCATTCCTGAAAAAATGAAAAAATTAAGTGTCCAAACCACAGGTGCTTAACAGCTCGGCAGCCGTTCTCAGGCCCAGTATGGATTCAACAAGATTGTAGAAAGTTGATAAAGGGTACAGTTTCACCGGATAACACGTATATATGTAGCATAGTTTACACATTCAAAACCTATGTCTATATATCAGCAGGCAGGCTCAGACGGTCTCAGGCCCAGTATGGATTAGACGTGATTGGAGAAAGGTGAGAAAGGGTACCGTATCACCGGATAACAGGTATGTATAGCATAGTTTACACATTAAAAATCTCTGTGTATATTTCCGGAGTCCGACAAAGACACTCACAGACTCAGTATGGATTAGACAAGAATCTAAAAAGTTGGAAAAGGGTTATGTATTCGAAGCGTACACCAGTATACACTGTTAGCGTATTTTTGAATCTTCATATATAGTTCAGTCACAGTAAGACAGTCCAGACTCTCTGGAAGAGGAAACGAGATGGATACAAGTACAGATGGAAAGTCGAGTGATTGCAGACATTTTGGAATTACTAATCACGGGAAAAACTCCCGGGAGAATTCTCAGAGACGATGCTGACCCTCAATTACTTTGTCTGTGGAGACAGCGAATACAGTTCTTGTGAAGAAAGGTTTGCTGTATCGCAGTACCGTGGAACCCATCACCGTTACTCATCTCCATCAAATTGTGATCACAGGGAGAGATGTAGACATTGTTCTCACTGCCTATCATGACATGTCAGGTAACTTTGGAGTGCAAAAGACAGAAGCAACAGGCCATAGGCGATTCTATTGGATTGGCATGAGAGGACACATTTAAAAAATGTGGGCAGTAATGTCACACGTCTGTGAGTCAGAAAACCGTGAAAGCTGATGATAAACCACCACTGCATCTCATTGGGAGTCAACGTCCATAACAAATGGAAGCCATTGATCATCTGAAGATAGAGCCCAGCAGTACAGGGCATAGCTACGTCTTAAACATCATCTATCATTTCACCAAATTTGTATTTGCAGTCCCAGTGAAGGATTTAACAGGCCAGACTACACAGCGGTGGAGCAGGGAGAGGTGAATATTGCAAGTGCTGGTGCCGTGAGCAAGCAGGGGGGACCACTCATGGGCGGCGGTAATGGCACAGGACCCCTCATAGTACGCCGGTGTGTCTGATGGCGGGTATACACCCCCACCGTCAGAGACACTTGATTGTACTGAGGGACCCTGTGCCAGTGCCGTCGCCTAAGAGTGGGCCTACCCACCTGTCCAGGGCAATGGCACTCGCACAGGTGCGTGCACCAGGTGGTGGCCCCGGCCCTGTGGGGGGAGGCAGCCCAGTTAGGGAGGTTGAAAAACTGGCATATGTTGATGTTGGACATTCAGCAGCTGCAAATGGAGGAATTGGAGAAGTCCGCAGAAGAGGAGGACAAAAGCGAGCCATTTTTCTGGCAACCTATGTGTGATCAGGGGAAGGTGGGACAAAATCATTGGAAACCCATGCATGGTTCATTTTAATGAAGGTTAGATCATCAAAATTTTGGGTCGACAGACGGGTCCTTTTTTCTGTCAGGATTGATCCAGCAGCACTGAAGATTCTTTCAGATAACACACTAGCAGCTGGGCAAGCGAGCTCCTGTAAGGCATATTGTGCCAATTCAGGCCAGGTGTCCAGTTTACTGGACCAATAGTCAAAGGGGAATGACCTGTGAGGGAGAACATCGATATGGGAGGACAAGTAGTTTGTTACCATAGTTGACAACTGCTGTCTCCTGTCACTTTCCATCGATGCAGTATTACCAGTTGTGTGAGCGGTACTTGAAAAATCAGTCCACAACATGGTCATGAAACCCCTGTGTCCCACGCCACTTCGGCTGTGTGCACCACGAACACCTCTTCCATGTTGCCCCCTACGGCTCGTGGGAGAAACATCACCGTCGCTGTGTGCTAGGAATGCCTCAAACAAACGATTTACCAGAGTTATAATAATAATATAATAATAAATTTTATTTTTATAGCGCCGACATATTCCGCAGCACTTTACATTTCAGAGGGGATTTGTACAGACAATAGACATTACAGCATAACAATAATCACATACAGTAGATTATAACAAATACCAAGAGGAGTGAGGGCCCTGCTCGCAAGCTTACAGTCTATGAGGAAAGAGGTAGACACGAAAGGTGGGTGGTAACAGTTGCCCTGATTGTATGGACCAGCCATAATGTTAAGTGTGTAACAGTACAGACACAGAGGGCTAATGGATGCATAAAGCATGTGGGAACATGATGCTGGGAACCTGGTTATGGTAAAACTTTTGGCTCTGCCACACAGGGATAGGTTAGGTTAATGTGTTGAGGCGATAGGCCAGTCTGAATAAATGCGTTTTCAGGACACGCTTAAAATTGTGGGGATTGGGGACTAATCGTATTGACCTGGGAAGTGCATTCCAAAGAATTGGCGCGGCACGTGTAAAGTCTTGGAGACGGGAGTGGGAGGTTCTGACTATTGAGGATACTAACCTCAGGTCATCAGCAGAACGGAGGGTGCGGGTAGGGTGGTATACTGAAACAAGGGAGGAGATGTAGGGTGGTGCTGAGCCATGGAGGGCTTTGTGGGTGAGGGTAATAAGTTTATACTGAATTCTGGAGTGGATGGGTAGCCAGTGTAATGACTGGCACAAGGTAGAGGCATCGGTGTAACGATTGGTGAGGAATATGATCCTGGCTGCAGCATTCAAGACAGATTGGAGAGGGGAGAGTTTTGTAAGAGGGAGACCGATTAGAAGAGAGTTACAATAGTCGAGACGAGAATGAATAAGAGAAACAGTAAGAGTTTTTGCAGAGTCAAAAGTAAGAAAAGGTTGAATTCTAGAAATGTTTTTGAGGTGCAGATGACAAGAGCGAGCCAGTGATCGAATGTGGGGGGCAAAGGAAAGCTCGGAATCAAGTATGACCCCAAGACAGCGGGCATGTTGCTGGGGAGTAATAGTGGAACCACAGACGGAAATGGCAATGTCGGGTGTAGGTACATTAGTAGCGGGAGGAAACACAAGGAGTTCAGTCTTTGACAGGTTCAGTTTCAGATATAGTGAGGACATGATATTAGACACAGCGTTTAGACAATCGCCAGTGTTTTCTAGAAAGGCTGGCGTGATGTCAGGAGAAGAAGCGTATAATTGGGTGTCATCAGCATAGAGATGGTACTGGAAACCAAATCTACTGATTGTTTGACCAATAGGGGCAGTGTACAAGGAGAAGAGGAGGGGGCCTAGAACCGATCCTTGAGGAACCCCAACAGTAAGGGGAAGGTGAGAGGAGGAGGAACCAGCAAAAGAAACAGTAAAGGAGCGGTCGGAGAGATAGGAGGAGAACCAGGAGAACGGTGTCCTTGAGGCCAATGGAATGGAGCATAGTGAGGAGGAGCTGATGATCCACAGTGTCGAATGCTGCAGAGAGATCCAAGAGAATTAGCATGGAGTAATGCTTGTTTATTAGCCAATGTTAGGTCAAGGTTCTCCTGTGGGATGATGTTTTGTAATTTGCCTTTATAGCGTGGATCCAGGATGCTGGCCAACCAGTAGTCATCATCGTTCATCAGTTTGGCAATGCGGGGGTCCCTTTTTAGGATCTGCAAGGCATAATCGCACATGTGGGCCAATGTTCCAGGTGTCAATGATGCACTGCGAGTGCTGGGTGGAGGAGCACTTTCTGGCAAATCCACATCCCTCCTGTCACGCATAAACCCTGTACCTGACCTTGCCACGCCAACATTTTCTCTTGCCCCCTGAGAAGCATCCTCCTCCCCAAAATAATCATCCCCCTCATCCTCCTCCTCCACGAGACTTCCCAGAGCAAACAATGGCTGACTGTCAACAAGGCTTCCCTCCTGCTCTTCCTCCTTGGCTGCAGACGCCTGCTCCTTAATGTGCATCAAAGTTTGCATGAGCAGACGCATAAGTGGGATGCTCATGCTTATGATGGCGTCGTCTGCGCTTACCAGCCATGTGCATTCCTCAAAACACTGAAGGACTTTACAGAGGTCTTTCAGCTTTGACCACTGCACACCTGTCAACTCCATATCTGCCCTCAAAGTGCCTGTCCGGGTATCCTCCCACAAATGCATTACGGCCTGCCTCTGTTTGCACAGCCGCTCAACCATGTGCAGGGTGGAGTTCCACCTTGTTGCAACGTCGATAATTAGCCGGTGCTTTGGAAGGTGGAGCAATCGCTGCAGCTTCTGCATACGACTGGAGTGTACTGGTGACCGGCAGATGTGCGAGCACCATATGGAGCAGGGCTGTTAACTCTGGATAATTATTGAGGAAGCACTGCACCACCAGGTTCAAGGTGTGAGCCAAGCAAGGTATGTGGCTGAGTTTTGAAAGGGCTATGGCAGCCACAAAATTCCGGCCATTATCACTAACTACCTTGCCTGCCTCAAGATGTACACTGCCCAGCCATGACTGTTTGTTGCTGAAAGTAGTCGGCCAGCACCTCCGCGGTGTGTCTGTCGCCCAAACACATCATCTTCAACACAGCCTGCTGACGCTTTCCACTAGCTGATCGATAGGGGGACACCTCGTGTGCAACACTGGCAGCTGCAGATGGAGTGCTGCTGCAACTGCGCTCTGGGGACGAGCTTTCGCTTCTGGAGGAGGAGGAGGAGGAGCGTCGAACGCCTACAGCCAACTGTTTCCTATACCATGGGCTAGGCAGCACTGTCCCACCACCGCTGTCCCCTGTGACCCCCACATCCACCACATTAACCCAGTGTGCAGTGATGGACACGTAACGGCCCTGGCCATGCCGACTGGACCATGCATCAGTTGTGAGGTGCACCTTTCCGCTCACTGACTGCTTGAGTGCATGGACAATGCGGTCTTTCACATGATGGTGGAGGGCTGGGATGGCTTTTTGCGAAAAGAAGTGGCGACTGTGTAGTTCATAGCGTGGTACTGCATAGGCCATGAGTTCGCGGAAAGCTGCGCTTTAAACCAACCGGTAGGGCATCATCTCTAACGAGATCAGTTTGGCTATGTGGGCGTTCAAACCCAGTGTACGCGGATGAGAGGATGAGTACTTTCTTGTCCTACTCATAGTCTCTGGGAGGGTGAGCTGGACTTGAGAGCTGCATATGGTGGAAGTAGCGGTGGACAGGGCGGACTGAGAGAGGGTTGATGATGGTGATGGAGTTGGTGTTCTTTCTGATGGCCTAGAATCAGTCTTTCGTTGATATAACATTGTGATTCCCTGACAGCTTTGGCCTTGCAACGACACCTCAACATTTGCTGCTGTGCTAACCGGTGGGCTTACAGTGGGGGAAACAATGGAGCGTTGCTGACTACCTTCTTTGGGAGCAGGTGCACATGTGGTACTCGAGGTTTGGTGTTCCGTCCACGCGTGCAAGTGCATGGTGGTTAAATGTCTAAGCATGCAACTGGTATTCAAATTTTTCAGATTTTTCCCTCGGCTAAAGGTCTTTGCGCACTTCTTACAGATAACCTTGGCCTGATCATGAGGATTTTGTTCAAAAAACTGCCACACTGCACTCTTCCTACTATGGAAGACATTTGGCGTCCTTGCACGCTGTGCTATTTTGACTGTCTGGCCAATCAGTCCAGCAACTTTTTGTCTTTTTGTAGCCCGGTTTTGGACTGCTCTGTGCCTGCCAGATAACAGCTGTTGCGATGTCGATGTCTGCTGTGGATGCTCCTCATCTGAGCTATTGGAAGCAGCACCCTCTTCCCCCAATGGATGCCAATCTGGGTCAACAACTGGGTCATCCATCACCTCCTCTTCAATGTCATGTGCACCTTCCTCTGTGTCACCGTGTAAGGTGGTATAGTATGCGGGAGGGGCAGGGTCAGCGTCAGCACCCGGGCAAGTGCCGGGACCCTGACGAGACGGGAGGGCCCACTCACGCTGTCTGTCTGTGCGGTTTTTGATGCGGTTCCGCTGCGGTTTTGGCCACAGCAGAACTGCAGCAGTTCTGCAGACAGTGTACAGTAGCATGTTATCCTATGGGATTTACATTCTGCTGTGCACATGCTGCGGACTTTTAACTGCGGAAAAGCTGTGGTTTTGAATCCGCAGAAACAATTGACATGTCACTTCTTTCTGAGGATTCTGCTGTGGTTTGCCACCTCTATTCCATTGTCTAGGTGGAAACCGCAGGGGAAAACCGCAGGTATTTTACCTGCGGTTTTACCTGCAGTTCTGCAGATAAAAATCTGCAGTGTGTGCACATAGCCTTACAGCCAGCAATGATCATAGCTTCCTTCCGCTGTAATCTTGTGTGCGTGCCGGCACAGGACCTGTGATGAGGTCACAGGAGGGGAGGAGTTAGGGGTCACATGATCAGGGTGGCTGGCTGCAGGATCTGCTGTGCTGCTCGCTTGTCATGGTGCTGGTCTGGAACTGGATGAGGTAAAGTTTATGTGTGTGGGGACAGTGTGGTCAGGAGGGTTTTACAAGGTGGATGTAGTAGTGCCGTGTGTGTACTTGTGTGGGGTCAGGAGGGGTTTACAAGGTGGATGTAGCAGAGCCGTGTGTGTGCTTATGTGTGTGGTCAGGAGGGGTTTACAAGGTGGATGTAGCAGAGCCGTGTGTGTGCTTATGTGTGTGGTCAGGAGGGGTTTACAAGGTGGATGTAGCAGGGCCGTGTGTGTACTTGTGTGGGGTCAGGAGGGGTTTACAAGGTGGATGTAGCAGAGCCGTGTGTGTACTTGTGTGGGGTCAGGAGGGGTTTACAAGGTGGATGTAGCAGAGCCGTGTGTGTACTTGTGTGGGGTCAGGAGGGGTTTACAAGGTGGATGTAGCAGAGCCGTGTGTGTACTTGTGTGGGGTCAGGAGGGGTTTACAAGGTGGATGTAGCAGAGCCGTGTGTGTACGAGGTGTACGGAGCGGAGCCATGTGTGTACAAGGTGTACGGAGCGGAGCCGTGTGTGTACGAAGTGTACGGAGTGGAACTGTGTGTGTACGAGGTGTACGGAGCGGAGCCATGTGTGTACGGAGCGGAGCCGTGTGTGTATGAGGTGCACGGAGCGGAGCCATGTGTGTATGAGGTGTACGGAGCGGAGCCATGTGTGTACAAGGTGTACGGAGCGGAGCCATGTGTGTACGAAGTGTACGGAGCGGAGCCGTGTGTGTATGAGGTGTACGGAGCGGAGCCATGTGTGTACGGAGCGGAGCCGTGTGTGTACGAGGTGTACAGAGCGGAGCCATGTGTGTACGAGGTGTGCAGTGCTGAGCCGTGTGTGTACAAGGTGTGCGGAGCGGAGCCGTGTGAGTACGAGGTGTACGGAGCGGAGCCATGTGTGTACGAGGTGTACGGAGCGAAGCCATGTGTGTACGAGGTGTACGGAGCGGAGCCATGTGTGTACAAGGTGTACGGAGCGGAGCCATGTGTGTACGAAGTGTACGGAGTGGAGCTGTGTGTGTACGAGGTGTACGGAGCGGAGCCATGTGTGTACGGAGCGGAGCCGTGTGTGTATGAGGTGCACGGAGCGGAGCCATGTGTGTACGAGGTGTACGGAGCGGAGCCATGTGTGTACAAGGTGTACGGAGCGGAGCCATGTGTGTACGAAGTGTACGGAGCGGAGCCGTGTGTGTATGAGGTGTACGGAGCGGAGCCATGTGTGTACGGAGCGGAGCCATGTGTGTACGAGGTGTACAGAGCGGAGCCATGTGTGTACGAGGTGTGCAGTGCTGAGCCGTGTGTGTACAAGGTGTGCGGAGCGGAGCCGTGTGAGTACGAGGTGTACGGAGCGGAGCCATGTGTGTACGAGGTGTACGGAGCGGAGCCATGTGTGTACGGAGCAGAGCCGTGTGTGTACGAGGTGTACGGAGCGGAGCCATGTGTGTACGAGGTGTGCAGAGCTGAGCCGTGTGTGTACAAGGTGTGCGGAGCGGAGCCGTGTGAGTACGAGGTGTACGGAGCAGAGCCATGTGTGTATGAGGTGTGCGGAGCCGCATGTGTACGGAGCGGAGCCATGTGTGTACGGTGTGTATGGGGCGGAGCCGTGTGTGTCCGAGGTGTACGGAGCGGAGCCATGTGTGTATGAGGTGTGCGGAGCCGCATGTGTACGTGGTGTACGGAGCGGAGCCGTGTGTGTACGGTGTGTATGGAGCGGAGCCGTGTGTGTCCGAGGTGTACGGAACGGAGCCATGTGTGTACGAGGTGTGCAGAGCGGAGCCGTGTGTGTACGAGGTGTGCGGAGCGGAGCCGTGTGAGTATGAGTTGTACGGAGTGGAGCCATGTGTGTATTAGGTGTGCGGAGCCGCATGTGTACGTCGTGTATGGAGCGGAGCCGTGTGTGTACGAGGTGTACGGAATGGAGCCCTGTGTGTACGGAGCTGAGCCGTGTGTTTATGGAGCGGAGCAGAGCCGGGGGTGTACGGAGTGAAGCCTCATGTGTACAAGGCGTACCGAGCGGAGCCGTGTGTGTACGAGGCATACAAAGTGGAGCCGTGCGTGTACAAGGTGTATGGTGGGGAGCATTTATACCTCCCGAGTCCCAACCGTCCCGGATCCAGCGAGACAAGTCCCGATTTTGAGAGAGAGACTGCCCCAGCTGGGAGCTTACTTTTCCCGCGGACACAGGAATACACGGCGGAGCCCCAAGGAGCAATTTAAAACTCGCACGTAACGTTCTACTGGAAGTGACGTGCTGGAAGCTGACCAGAAATGAGGTAATTTCGGGAGGAGATTATGACGGAACCATGGAGGCACTTCAGGGAATGCTTCAGATCCATCACCGTGTCCTCCTCTGACAGAGCGGACAGCGGGATCGCCTTGGAATCGGGGATGTCGGCCATGTGAGTGGATCATGATATGTCCTGCACCAGGAGGCTCAGGTGGGCACTACAATGGGAGCTGGGCTGCTATAGTATCTTTATGGAATCTTTCTTTCTCTGTTTTTTTCTCTCTCTCTGTTCTTTCTCTCTAATCTTTTTTTCTCTCTCTGTTCTTTCTTTCTCTCTCTGCTCTCCTTCTTTCCCCTCTTTCTTTCTTTCTTTCTGTCTCTGTTTTCTCTCTCTCTGTCTTCCTCTTTCTTTCTCTCTCTCTGTTCTTTCTTTCCCCTCTTTCTTTCTCCTTTCTTTCCCCTCTTTCTTTCTCTGTTCTTTCCCCTCTTTCTTTTTCTCTCTACCTCTCTGTTCTTTCTTTCTTTCTTTCTTTCTTTCCCCTCCTTCTTTTTTTCTCTCTCTCTCCCTGTTCTTTTTTTCTGTCCACTCTTTTTCTCTCTGTTCTTTCTTTCTCCATTCTTTCTTTCCTCTCTTTTTTCTCTCTCCCTTTCTGTTTTTTTCCCCTCTTTCTTTCTTTCTGTTCTATTTTTCTGTCCACTCTTTCTTTCTCTCTGTTCTTTTTCTTTCTTTTTTCTTTCTTTCTCTCTGTTCTTTCTTTCCCCTCTTTCTCTCTCTGTTCTTTCTTTCTTTCCCCTTTCTTTCTTTCTTTCTTTCTTTCTTTCTTTCTCTCTCTGTTCTTTCTTTACCCTCTTTCTTTCTCTCTGTTCTTTTTTTTCTCTTTCTCTCTTTGTTCTTCCTTTCTTTCTCTCTGTTCTTTATTTCACCTCTTTTTCTTTCTCTCTGTTCTTTCTTTCATGCGTACACTACTAATCAGTAGCCTCCTTCACATGAACGTGGTTTGCCACAGAGCGAGTGTCCGTGTGGATCACATGCGTGTCCACACGGAGACAAGTCTGTTTTTGGCTGTCACCTTGGATGTCACATGGCAGTAATCGTGGCATGTGTTAAGGGGGGGGCCACTGAGACTCTTTCGCCCGGGGCCCTCCAAAACCTGGAGCCGGCCCTGGGGAGGGGGCACCTGAGTTTCAGCAGGGTCTGATTCTGGCTCAGTACACTGCGAGGACAATGTAGTGCTCTGAGTGAATGTACCAGCAGATAAATCTAGTAGTGGCTGTGCATCAGTGCACTCCATGTTAGATTCATCTTGGCCTGGGGAATTCACTATTTGACTTGATAACCCAGGCATGGTATGAGAAAAGAGCTCCATGGAGTAATCTGTAGTGTGGCCTGCCGCATCCTTCACTTTTGGTAGGGGTGAAGGACACAAGGAAAGGTGTTGTTCCTGACCAGGAGCCTCCACTGACAATGCAGTGCTTTTATTTTTTGAAACTTCAGAAGAGGAGGCGATAGAGCTGGAGGCTGTGTCAGCAATGTAAGCCAAAACTTGTTCCTGAAGCTCCGGCTTTAAAAGCGGTTTACCTACTCCCAGAAAAGGGAGCCTACGAGGCCTTGTGGAGCCAGACAATGACACAGGCTCATCACCTCCTGCCTTAGGTATTATTGTGCTTTTGCCACTACCAGCAGAAGCACCACCACCAACACCACCATCAGGACCAGCTGACAACCCCCGCCCACTTCCACAGCCTCTTCCACCATACTTCCTCATTTTTGTGAAAAAGTACCCAAAATAACACCAGCTATATGGTACTGTAAAACAAGGTAGAGGGTGTATAGAGTATTGCTGAGAATTGGAAGCTCACTGTAGATTGGAGGATGCTGAACTATTGTCTCAGGCCCAGGAGAGATTACACCGAAATGTGACATGCAGAAATTGGCTGGTGTATGACAAGGTGGAGGTATATAGTATTGGTGAAAATTTGAATCCCACTACAGATTCTAGGCCGCTGAACTAGTATCAAGCGCAGTTGAGATTACACCGCAATCAAGCTATCAAGCATTTCAGCAGTGTTCTGCGATACGACGCAGCAGAGTTTATACCGGTGGATGTATAAAATAGGAGACAGTTCCTCTTATTCATGTGTGTCATCCCCTGAGGAAGAAGTACTATGACTTCGAAACGCGTTGGGAAATAAAGAGTTAATTTATCTACATGATCTGGAATTGGATATTTTGTCTAGCAGCGCACATAAGTCCAAGAAGTTTATTCCTATAGAAATTTACACGGCGGCCACTGGTGGACCGTTGGATGTGCAGCAGGCTGACAAATTGATTCTATATGTTTAACCCCCTTCTGGAAAGGGTGAGTATACTACTTTAACATCTCTTACATGTCACCCGGATAAGACCCTATTGCGCTCTATTTTACCTTTAGCTTTACTCAATTAGAGTGGAGGTCTGTAAGAACGGACAAACTCCTCGGCTTTTCCTTACAGAGTCACACACAGATAGCTTCAATTTGGCCGTGATAACAGCCGTTACACGGTACTGTGTGAGGAGCGTACACCGCTGTACAGTGTGTGAAAAATGAACGCTCAGTAACTCACAAGGACAAAACAATAAAATCTGGATTGCTTTGAAAAAAGCAGTTTGAACACCAGTGTGCACACAGCAATGCAGCTACCAGGTAGCCTTAAAAGGCAGCCTAATAACCAACAGCGCTGCTGCACAAAAGCAAAAATCATCACCTTTCACTGCACACTAACTACAGTGAAAAGCGCTATCAGCAGAAGCAGTTTTTTTTTCTTTTGGCCTGCCTAACGCTCTCCCTTATCCTGAATCAGCTGCAGCACCTCTCCCTATGCTAAGATCGCCAGAAGTAAGAAGGCGGTCGGCGTGCACGCCCTTTTATAGCCCCTGTGACGCCACACACAGCAAGCCAATCACTTGCATGCCCTTCTCAAAGATGGTGGTGACCGCTGCCTATGTCATTGCGTTGCCCACAGTGTGCGTCCTCCATCATTGGCTGAAAAAGGGCGCGGGAAGCATCATTTGAAACGCGATATTGGCGCTCTGGTCGCCGAGCTCGTGGCCGACCTCACGCTATGGTCGGGTTTCATGAAACGAAACCTGACTTCAGCGAAAGTCGCCGACTTATGAATTTGTTCAACCCGTTTCGCTCAACTCTAGTCATCATTCATCATTCCTTTCTTTCCTCGCTCCTCAGTGTACTTCTTGTTTCTTGTGCTCCCCTCGCTGACTGACCTTTCCAGAACCTTCTCTCCCTCTTTTATAACCTTGACATTCTGGTAACCCCGCCCACCATGACTCAACGGTTTCTTAGCCAATGGCTGTTCTTCAGTCCTAACCTCACAACTCCCCACTGCCCTCTAATGATCAAACTCTAATACTACACCCTTCCTTCCTATCTACAGCTGTTTCCCATCCCACACTACAACAGTCCACCTATAATACACTATACCTCTGCCCTTCTTCTACAGACAGGTTCGTACGTCAGTCCACCTTCCCTACAGCTGTATCAGTCCAAGCTAAATAAGGGGGAAAGATATGCATGATTACATAAAAAATGCTCCAGAAATTGTGGAGAGCCTGCAAGCATTGGGGAAGATCTAACGGATTTCCATGTTGTTGCACTACAAAGCGGTCTGCTAGAAAGCTATGACACACTTGTAACTGTACTAGATGCACGTCCAGATTATGAGCGTACATTGGGGTATGTCAGAGGAAAGTTTGCAGATGATTGTAAGCGAAAAACAGAAAGTGTAAGCAGGAGGTGGGTGTCCAAAACAGAATCCGCTTAAAAGCCCAAGATCTAACAAGCATCTCTATTCTTCCGACAGGTATGTTCATCCACTCAGCTTTCCTGCTCTCCTGCTGTCTGTTTATGAAGTGCACATAGTACATCACCCTGCTTTGCACATAGACTTGCCTCTGCACCTAGCATTCACATGGTATGCCTTTCAGCTAACCCCAGCTTACCCCAGTGTTATTTATGACCTTGTTTACTCAATGCTTGATTGTATGCATCTGGCCGACCCTTAATTCTCTGACCAAGATGAGCAGAGACCACTCCTCTCTGCTTCACACCTGAATGCCCTTAGCTGTACATATATTGCATAGCTCAAGTCTGCATAGACTTCAGTCTGCAGTGTGATTCCTATAAGTGTGGCTGTGACGAACAGCCCGCCGCTGTTCACCAATACGGTGATTAACGGGAGTCCCGCTGCCACCAAAACGCGACGGACGGCGGACCCTGTGTCACCACTGAGTCGCAATCCCACCACTGACACGGGTGTATCAGCGGACGGAGGGACGCGACACACTGCCGGCACATGGCTATCACAGGCACAGTGGGGGCTTATCTTAGTTATCCCACCACTGGCACCATGTGACAAAAATATCCAGCAAGCTAATCTCGCTCTAACAATTTGCCGCAGGGGGGGTATTTTGGGGTGCCCCACCACTGCTATCAATCTTCTACGAACTGTGGGGATTTATGTATATCCCACTTTCTCAGTTCCACTTTGGAACTCGCAGCTCTCCGGCACCTCCCTTACCCTCAGGTCAGTCAGGGAACTGCACCTAGGATAATTAGTCGCCGGATGGGCTGCTTGTTGTGCACGGGCCGCTAGACTACCACAGTAAGGGAATTATCAATGCTGTGGCCGCAGCCCCTCATTTAGCACTATAAGACCCTTCTGTACTGCCAACTAGCCTAAACAGTCGTACACACCACGCTGCCACCATCCACAGTTTACTTAATTCACAGTGTTAAATTAAGAGGGTCCGTGGAAAACCCCTTGAACTAGTAGCGAAATCTAACCAAGGCGTATAGTTCGTTTCTTAGAGCATGAAGACAGACTAAATATTAAATCATTTATTTCCCAAATGCGCAGTGGTTATACAGATAAAAGTTGCTATAAAATTGAGACATAAAATATGTACAGTACAGATATAAAATAAAAGATGGATGAACATACAGTGTTGGCCAAAAGGATAGACACCCCTGCAATTCTGTCAGATAATACTCTGTTTCTTCCTGAAAATGAGTGCAATCACAAATTCTTTGGTATTATTATCTTGATTTAATTTGCTTCCAAGGAAAAAACACAAAAGAGAATGAAGCAAAAAACAAATCATTGATCATTTCACACAAAACTCCAAAAATGGGCCTGACAAAAGTATTGGCACCCTCAGCCTAATACTTGGTTGCACAACCTTTAGCCAAAATAACTGCGAACAACCGCTTCCGGTAACCATCAATGAGTTTCTTACAATGCTCTTCTGGAATTTTAGACCATTCTTCTTTGGCAAACTGCTCCAGGTCCCTGATATTTGAAGGGTGCCTTCTCCAAACTGCCATTGTCAGGATTCGTACCGGGGTCTAGTCTGTGTTCCACAGCAAGTCTCGCTGCCTTACTTGCTGTGCCACACAACCAGTCTGAATATACAGTTTCTGATCAACTAGTTCTTTTTCGTTCATCGTTCTTCCCCCGTTCTGGTGATTGGCTGCTTCACTGTTTCCTGTGCTTATGTCCCGCCTTCTTCCTATTTAGCACTCCACAGGGCTTTCACTCCTTGCCGGTGATTCTTCTGTGGTACGGATTCCTGCCTTCCCTACCGCGCTGTCCGGTACAACCTCTGACAGCCTCCCGGTCTCTCTTTCGTTGAGTACCTCTGGACTCCAGCTTTCCGCTTTGTCTTTGCTGAAAGCTTAGTATTTTTTGTGTTAGTTTGGGGTTTCGTGGTTTTACCCTTCAGGTTCATTCACTCTTTAGTTTCACTCTAGTAGTCCTCCTTGCTGCTGCTTGTCTCCCTTAGGTTGTCCTGCACTCATTCCTCCCTCGGTTTACCCTCACTGTAGCTCCCTGCACTTACGCCGAGGTAGGGACCGCCGCCCAGTTGTCGCCCACCGGCTAGGGTGGGGCCGGCAAGTAGGTAGGGTCAGTGGGGGGTGGAGCTCAGTGGCACCTTCTTCCCCCGCCGTGTGGTGGAATCATAACAGAATCACCGGCCTTCCCTATGGATGCTATGACCTCTTAGTCAATCAAATGCAGGGTCTTACTCAGCTGGTGCAAGATCTTGCTGCGCAGGTCCAGCGTCAGGAGCAAATTCAAGCAGCTGCCGTTGCAGGGACAACTAATTCTGAGCCTAGAGTTAACTTACCCGAGCCATTTTTCGGAGATAGAAGCCAATTTGCTTCTTTTAGAGAAAATTGTAAATTATATTTTCAATTACGACCTCTTTCTTCTGGCCCCCCAGCTCAAAGAGTCCGTATCATAATCTCTCGCTTACGGGAGGGACCCCAAGAGTGGGCCTTCTCTCTGCCGCCAGATTCAAATCTCCGTGATTCAGTAGACAACTTCTTTCAAGCCTTAGGGAATATTTATGATGAGCCTGACCAAGTCGCTCTGGCCGAGGCAAACCTTACCTCCCTGACCCAGGGTGATCAGGAGGTAGAGGTTTATTGCACCCAGTTTCGTAGATGGAGCTTAGCTACCCGTTGGAATGATCCCGCCCTTCGGAATCAATTTCAGCGGGGCCTTTCACCAGCCCTAAAGGATGAACTGGTACACTACACCCTGCCCCAGTCTCTGGAGGAGCTGATGGCTTTAATGGTCAGAATAGATCGCAGGTTAAGGGCGAGGAGATCGGAGCAGGCAGCAGCGCAAGTTTCCGTTTTCTCTAGGGTCACTCCGGCTGTTCCAAATCCGCCTGCTGCCGAACCTATGGAATTGGGAGCCATGCAAGCTACCACAGATCCTAGTCCTTGCCATCCATGCCACGCACTTGGAACCTGTTTTTACTGCGGGGATCCTCGGCACTGGATAAAGGATTGCCCGCGGCGCCCTGGCACTCCACAGGAATCTTCTCGGAATACACCACCTAGGCCTGTGGGTGGACAGGTAATTCCTTTAAGTTCTAAGAGACTCTTAGTGCCAATTTCTATTGCTTTCACCTCCTCTAAGGGAGAAGGAGTTGCCATGATTGATTCAGGGGCTACTGCTAATTTTATGTGTTATGAGTTTGCTGTCTCTTTGGGTATTTCTTTAATTCCACTTGCTCTCCCCACTAAATTAGTTGGTATTGATAACACCCCACTAGCAAGTGGGGAGATTAGTCTCTGTACTCCATTGCTATCATTTCAGGTTGGTGTACTGCATGTGGAACAGCTGTCATTTTTGGTTATGCATGACCTCCCAACTAGTGTCATACTGGGGCTTCCATGGCTCCAGCTCCATAACCCCAACATTAACTGGGTTTCTGGTGAATTAGAGAAGTGGGGTGCAGATTGTTAACACA
Organism: Dendrobates tinctorius; assembly: GCF_039654945.1. Taxonomy (NCBI): domain Eukaryota; kingdom Metazoa; phylum Chordata; class Amphibia; order Anura; family Dendrobatidae; genus Dendrobates; species Dendrobates tinctorius. The sequence goes on from NW_027361824.1 coordinate 843,727, forward strand.
CGTTTGTGGTATCGTCTCCGTACAAGCTTCTCTTCAGAACCTTTTGGGCCAATTCGCAGATGTCTTTTCTATGAAGGAGTCTGAGCGGTTGCCACCTCATCGCTCCTATGACTGTACTATCAATTTGGTTCCCAATTGTAAATTCCCTAAGGGACGCCTATATAATTTATCTCCTCCTGAAAGAGAAGCTTTACGTGAGTATGTACAAGAGGCTCTAAGAAAGGGGCATATCCGTCCGTCCACCTCACCCCTGGCCGCAGGTTTCTTTTTTGTCAGTAAAAAGGATGGAGGACTTAGGCCGTGTGTAGACTACCGAGGTCTTAATGAAATAACTGTCCATAACCAATATCCACTACCATTGATTCCGGACCTGTTTAACCAGGTTCAGGGGGCTCGATGGTTCTCGAAGTTGGACCTGAGAGGGGCGTATAATCTCATTCGTGTAAAGGCTGGCGACGAGTGGAAGACCGCCTTCAATACCCCCGAGGGCCACTTCGAGTGTCTAGTTATGCCCTTTGGGCTGTGCAATGCTCCGGCGATTTTTCAAAATTTCACCAATGATATTTTCCAACATGCTATTGGCCGCTATGTAATTGTCTATTTGGATGATATTTTGGTGTTCTCTCCTGACTGGGACTCACATTTAAATCATGTAATGGATGTACTCCAGGTACTCCGCAATAACCAACTTTTCGCCAAGCAAGAAAAGTGTATTTTCGGGGTCCAAAGTCTATCTTTTTTGGGTCATATTTTGACACCCCAGGCCATCACAATGGAGCCGGAGAAGGTAAAAGCGGTTCTTAATTGGGCTCGTCCTGCATCTTTGAAAGCTCTTCAAAGATTTCTGGGGTTTGCCAATTTTTACCGCAAGTTTATAAAAAACTTCTCCATTGTGGTGAAACCTCTCACAGATCTTACTGTGAAAGGTTCCGACTTGGTAAACTGGAGTAAAGATGCAGTGGACGCCTTCACGTTTCTTAAGGAGAGCTTTGCCACTGCTCCTGTTCTTACCCAGCCCGATCAGGAGAGACCCTTTGCTGTTGAGGTTGACGCCTCGGAGGCAGGGGTGGGGGCAGTACTTTCACAGGGGACTTCGTCTTTGACTCATTTGAAACCCTGTGCGTTCTTCTCAAAGAAGTTTTCCCCAGCTGAAAAAAATTATGATATTGGGAATAGGGAACTGCTCGCTATAAAATTGGCCTTTGAGGAATGGCGGCATTTCCTGGAGGGGGCCAAACATCCTGTTACTGTCCTCACCGACCATAAAAATCTTGAATATCTCAAAACGGCCAAACGGCTTAATCCAAGACAGGCAAGGTGGGCGTTGTTCTTTTCACGTTTTAATTTTGTGATTTCTTTCAGACCCGGCTGCAAAAACGCCAGAGCAGACGCGCTATCTAGAAGCTTCTTGCCTGAACAACCGTCAAACATCCCACCTGTTCCCATTTTACCTGATAAAGTATTTTTGGCTGCTAATTCCTCTGATTTGTTTGCTGAAGTTAAGCAATTTCAACATTTGTCTCCGTCCGGCTCTCCTGATAATAAATGGTTCGTTCCCTGTTATTTGCGTTTGAGACTGCTGAATGAACACCACAACTCTCCTCTTTCAGGTCACCCTGGTATCTCGGGTACTATGGAGTCAATCTCCAGAAATTTTTGGTGGCCGACTTTACGCCGGGATGCCACTGCCTATGTCAAGGCGTGTGACATTTGTGCCCGGTCTAAGGTTAACCGCTCACGGCCTTTGGGAGAACTATGTCCTCTACCTGTTCCCTCCAAGCCATGGACCCATCTTTCCATGGACTTTGTTACTGATTTACCTCCCTCCCTGGGAATGACTACCTTGTGGGTTGTGGTGGATCGCTTTAGTAAGATGGCGCACTTTATTCCTTTACCCAAATTGCCATCCGCCAAGCAATTGGTCCCCTTGTTTCTAAATCATGTGGTGCGGCTGCATGGAATTCCTTCTAATATTGTGTCAGATAGGGGTACCCAATTTGTCTCCAAATTCTGGAGAGCTTTCTGTAGTAAAATTGGCGTTTCCCTTGCTTTCTCATCGGCCTTTCACCCGGAGACCAATGGGCAGACAGAATGAGCCAATCAAGCCCTTGAACAATTCTTATGTTGCTATGTGGCTGATAAGCAAGGGACCTGGGCATCTTTTATTGCCCTGGCAGAGTTTGCCATAAATAATAGGGTGAACTCTTCCACAGGGATATCTCCCTTCTTCTGCAACATGGGATTTCACCCTAAATCCAGCTCTTTCTCTGAGGACCCCTCGGACAATCCTGAGGTAGAGATTGTTTCCTCTGATCTGCGGTCAGTTTGGGAGCAAGTCCAAAGCAACATCAAAAAGGCTCATGAGTCACAGTGCCACTTTGCTAATATGAAAAGGAGGAGAAGTCCTTCCTTTGAAGTTGGGCAGAAAGTGTGGCTTTCTACTAAAAATCTGAAACTAAGAGTCCCCTCTGGTAAACTGGATCCCCGGTAGATTGGTCCTTTTAAAATATCTCAGATAATCAACTCTGTTTCTGTCAAATTGGACCTCCCCCAGGCGATGAGAGTGCATAGGGTATTCCATGTCTCTCTCCTAAAACCTTATGTACCTCCAGTTTGTCCGGCTGACACACCTCCTGCTCCTGTTGTTGTACTTGGTCACCCCGAGTTTGAGGTAAGAAAGATCTTGGACTCCAGGAAAGTTCGTGGGGTCCTGCAGTACCTGGTGGGCTGGAAGGGGTATGGCCCTGAGGAGAGGTCGTGGGTGTCTCATTCTGAGGTTCATGCTCCCAGGTTATGTAAGAGGTTCCATATCAATTTTCCTGAGAAGCCTTCCCTGTGTGAGGGTCCAGGGGCCCCTCATAAAGGAGGGGGTAATGTCAGGATTCGTACCAGGGTCTAGTCTGTGTTCCACAGCAAGTCTCGCTGCCTTACTGGCTGTGCCACACAACCAGTCTGAATATACAGTTTCTGATCAACTAGTTCTTTTTCGTTCATCGTTCTTCCCCCGTTCTGGTGATTGGCTGCTTCACTGTTTCCTGTGCTTATGTCCCGCCTTCTTCCTATTTAGCACTCCACAGGGCTTTCACTCCTTGCCGGTGATTCTTCTGTGGTACGGATTCCTGCCTTCCCTACCGCGCTGTCCGGTACAACCTCTGACAGCCTCCCGGTCTCTCTTTCGTTGAGTACCTCTGGACTCCAGCTTTCCGCTTTGTCTTTGCTGAAAGCTTAGTATTTTTTGTGTTAGTTTGGGGTTTCGTGGTTTTACCCTTCAGGTTCATTCACTCTTTAGTTTCACTCTAGTAGTCCTCCTTGCTGCTGCTTGTCTCCCTTAGGTTGTCCTGCACTCATTCCTCCCTCGGTTTACCCTCACTGTAGCTCCCTGCACTTACGCCGAGGTAGGGACCGCCGCCCAGTTGTCGCCCACCGGCTAGGGTGGGCCTGGCAAGTAGGTAGGGTCAGTGGGGGGTGGAGCTCAGTGGCACCTTCTTCCCCCGCCGTGTGGTGGAATCATAACAGCCATTTTTAGATCTCTCCACAGGTGTTCTATCGGATTCAGGTCTGGACTCATTGCTGACCACCTTAGAAGTCCCCAGTGCTTTCTCTCAAACCATTTTCTAGTGCTTTTTGAAGTGTGATTTGGGTCATTGTCCTGCTGGAAGACCCATGACCTCTGAGGGAGACCCAGCTTTCTCACACTGGGCCCTACATTATGCTGCAAAATTTGTTGGTAGTCTTCAGACTTCATAATTCCATGTACACGGTCTAGCACCCCCAAAACATCAGGGAATCTCCACCATGTTTGACTGTAGGGACCGTGTTCTTTTCTTTGAATGCCTTTTTTTTTCCTGTAAACTCTATGTTGATGCCATTTCCCAAAAAGCTCTACTTTTGTCTCATCTGACCAGAGAACATTCTTCCAAAACGTTTTAGGCTTTCTCAGGTAAGTTTTGGCAAACTCCAGCCTGGCTTTTTTATGTCTCGGGGTAAGAAGTGGGGTCTTCCTGGGTCTCCTACCATACAATCCCTTTTCATTCAGACGCCGACGGATAGTACGGGTTGACACTGTTGTACCCTCGGACTGCAGGGCAGCTTGAACTTGTTTGGATGTTAGTCGAGGTTCTTTATCCAACATCCGCACAATCTTGCGTTGAAATCTCTCGTGAATTTTTCTTTTCCGTCCACATCTAGGGAGGTTAGCCACAGTGCCATGGGCTTTAAACTTAAACCTCAGTCAACAATCTATCGCATCATCAAGAACTTCAAGGAGAGAGCTTCCATTGTTGCCTTACAGGCTCCTGGGCGCCCAAGAAGGACCATCAAACGCCAGGACCGTATCTTAAAACTGTTTCAGCTGCGGGATCGGACTACCAGCAGTGCCGAGCTAGCTCAACAATGGCAGCAGGCTGGTGTGAGTGCTTCTGCACGCACTGTGAGGTGGAGACTCTTTGAGCATGGCCTGGTTTCAAGGAGGGCAGCAAAGAAGCCACTTCTCTCCAGAAAAAACATCAGGGACCGACTGATATTCTGCAAAAGGTACAGGGAGTGGACTGCTGAGGACTGGGGTAAAGTCATTTTCTCAGATGAATCCCCTTTTTGATTGTTTGGGACATCTGGAAAACAGCTTATTAGGAGAAGAAGAGGTGAGCGCTACCACCAGTCTTGTCTCATGCCAACTGTTAAGCATCCTGAAACGATTCATGTGTGGGGTTGCTTCTTAGCCAAGGGAATCGGCTCACTCACAGTCTTGCCTAAAAACACAGCCATGAATAAAGAATGGTACCAGAATGTCCTCCAAGAGCAACTTCTCCCAACTGTCCAAGAGCAGTTTGGCGCCCAACAATGCCATTTCCAGCATGATGGAGCACCTTGCCATAAAGCAAAGGTGATCACTAAATGGCTCATGGAACACAACATAGAGATTTTGGGTCCATTGCCTGGAAACTCCCCAGATCTTAATCCCATTGAGAACTTGTGGGCAATCATCAAGAGACGGGTGGACAAACAAAAACCAACAAATTCTGGCAAAATGCAAGCATTGCTTATGCAAGAATGGACAGCTATCAGTCAGGATTTGGTCCAGAAGTTGGTTGAGAGCATGCCAGGGAGAATTGCAGAGGTCCTGAAGAAGAAGGGTTAACACTGCAAATATTGACTTGCTGCATTAACTCATTCTAACTGTCAGTATAACCTTTTGGTACTCATAATATGATTGCAATTATTATTATTATTATTATTTATTGTTATAGCGCCATTTATTCCATGGCGCTTTACATGTAAGGAGGAGTATACATAAAAAAATTATATTTCTGTATGTGATGTAAACATCAGACAAACACAAATAAAAACCAGAGGGCAGCAGATCATGTGAAAATTTAATTTTGGTGTCATTCTCAAAACTTTTGGCCATGACTGTAGACTCTGCTATGTGACATCACGGAGAGAGACATTCTGGGTAGGTCCCACCTCCCTCTTTCCAAGTAGGAATCTTACTAAAACTTATAATAATCATAACTCAGTGGGGGAAGCCCGCACAGACATATATATGGCATCACTGTTTGTGGAGTACAATAATTCAAGACCAAATACGCAGTAGTTCCGACCCACAGTTTAGAAGGAACCCATATCTCAGGTTCTGATGATCCGAGAGCTTCGCGAGAGGCATCATAGGGAAGCCGGGACCGCTCGGATCACAAAAATATAATTGCCATCTCTCTGTCAGGTATGGTTTTCGCAGGGCAGCCTCTCATAATCTTATTCAAAACCTCTTGGTTTAGACAAAGAACTCTTTCCCGCACTTTTTTCTTTCAGCTGTAACAGGCAGTGGCCTAGCTAATTAACATTCCTGCTCCTCCAGAGGAAATAGCCGGAATCAGACTTCAGAGCTACAGCTTCAGTGTACAATGTAACTCAGAAGGGAAGGGGGGGGGAATCTGCATAGAGCTGGCATTTTACAATGTCATAGAATGCCGGATTTTTCTAGAAAGTTCCAACAGACATCATATTTTGCAAACATTGTATATCACACCTCCCCCCTTAAGAGGGCGCTTACGGAAGAATTCCCTCTCGGTAATCGGCCATGCGCACCTCAGCGGGTTCGCCCCAGCGGGACAACCCATAGGCATTGCCATTTTCGCTGCCCTTCCTGTTTTACAGTAAAGTCGTACTGTTGAAGGGCAAGGCTCCAGCGGAGCAACCTTCCATTGGTTCCGGACACTGTGTGCAACCAGCTCAGATGGTTGTGGTCGGTTACCACCGTGAAGGCGCGCCCGTACAGGTAAGGCTGCAAACGTTGCAGTGCCCACACCATGACACTCCTTCTCGATGGTCGAGTATGCCACTTCCCTCGGCAAAAGTTTCCGGCTCAGGTACAACATGGGGTGTTCCTGGTTCCCCGAGTCGACCTGGCTGAGCACAGCACCGAGGCCAAACTTGCTGGCGTCGGTCTTTACCAGAAACGGGCGACTGCTGTCGACTGCTCTCAACACTGGAGAGCTGCACAGGGCTGCTTTCAAAGCTTGGAAAGCCGCCTCACAGTCATCTGTCCAGTTGACTGGGGTAGCCTCTGCTTGGTGAGGTCAGTCAAGGGTTTTGCAAGGGCGCTATAGTCCTGTACGAACCGCCTATAAGTACCCTGCAGTGCCCAAGAAGGACTTCACCTGTTTCTTGGTCCTGGGGGTGGGCCAGGACACGATTGCGTCCACCTTTTCTGGCTCCGGACTCATGAAACCCCCGCCTACCCGGTGCCCCAGGTAGTGGACCTCGCGCATGCCCATCTGTCACTTTCCCGGCTTGATAGTTAGGCCTGCCTGGTGAAGACGCTTGAGCACCTCCTGGAAGTGCTGAAGGTGTTCCTCCCAGGTGGAACTGAAGATGGCAATATCGTCTAAGTATGCCACCGCGTAGTCCTCCAGTCCCCGAAGCAGGTGGTTGACCATCCGCTGGAAAGTGGCAGGGGCATTCTTCATGCCGAAGGGCATGACTGTGGACTCGCGCATGCCCATCTCTCACTTTCCCGGCTTGATAGTTAGGCCTGCCTGGTGAAGACGCTTGAGCACCTCCTGGAAGTGCTGAAGGTGTTCCTCCCAGGTGGAACTGAAGATGGCAATATTGTCTAAGTATGCCACCGCGTAGTCTTCCAGTCCCCGAAGCAGGTGGTTGACCATCCGCTGGAAAGTGGCAGGGGCATTCTTCATGCCGAAGGGCATGACTGTGGACTCGTACAGTCAAAAGGGGGTGATAAAGGCGGATTCCTCCTGCGCCTCAGGGCTCAGGGGGATCTGCCAATATCCCCGACTCAAATCCATGATGGATATGTACCTTGCTTTTTCCAGCCGCTCAAGCAGATCCTCGATGCGCGGCATCGGGTGGGCATCAGAGGTTGTGATGGCGTTGAGCCCCCTGTAGTCCACGCAGAACCGGGTGGTTCGATCCTTTTTAGGCACGAGGACTACAGGTGAAGCCCACGCACTTTTTGACCATCGAATCACCCCTAGCCTTAACATCTCATCGATCTCTTGGTGCATGACTTGTTGCACTGCCTCAGAGATCCGATAAGGTGTTCACCGAAGTGGGGTATGATTCCCGGTGTCCACCTCATGAACCGCTAACTCCGTCCTCCCAGGCCGGTTGGTGAACACGGCCCGGAAGGGTTCCAGGGTTTCCACCAACTGCGAACGCTGGGATACGGTTAGCAAACCACTTATCTCCATGTCCTCAATGGACCCATCGGCCTTGGCCTGGGCCAGCATGTCCAGGAGGGGATCTTCCTCCCCATCCTCGGACAGATTGCAAACCGGTAGGACGCAAGCTTCACGTTCGTAGTGCGCCTTCAGCATATTGATGTGAAAGGACTTGCGCCTACCCCGAGCATGGTCAAGCGTGACCACGTAGGTGACCGGGTTGAGCTGTTGCTGGGCGACGTACAGGCCTTCCCAGGCTGCCTGAAGCTTATCCGTTGGTACAGGGACCAGCACCCACACCTTTTGACCCACCTGGTAGGTCCGCTCCCGGGCGTTCTGGTCGTACCAGTGCTTCTGGTCAGCCTGAGTCTGCGTCATGTTGTCATGCACCAACTGCGTCAAGGTCTGCATTTTGTCACGGAAGCCCATGACATAATCCACGATGGACACTTCTGTGGGGTGTGGCTCATCTTCCCAGGATTCTCTTATCAACCCAAGGGGCCCCCGGACTCGCCTGCCATACAGGAGCTCGAAGGGGGAGAACCCGGTCGAGGCCTGCGGAACTTCTCTGTAAGCGAACAGCAGGTGTGGGAGGTACCGCTCCCAGTCGCGCCCTTGGGTCTCAACCAGCATGCTGAGCATCTGTTTGAGGGTACCATTGAAGCGTTCACACAAACCATTAGTCTGTGGGTGATACGCACTCGATACCAGGTGCTTCAATTGCATTTTCTCACAGAGAGCCTCCATTAGGCGAGACATGAATTGGGTCCCTTGATCGGTAAGCATCTCCCTGGGAAATCCTACCCTTGAAAAGATGGTCACCAGTGCGTCAGCCACCTTATCTGCCCTGGTTGAAGACAGAGCTACTGCCTCTGGGTACCGGGTAGCGTAGTCTACCACAGTGAGAATGTATCGCTTCCCAGAGCTGCTGGGGACGGCCATCGGGCCTACAATGTCCACCGCGATTCTCTGGAAAGGCTCCTCTATCACCGGCAAAGGAATAAGAGGAGCCTTAAGAGCAGGCCCCGCCTTACCCACTTTTTGACAGGTGGCACAGGAGCGGCAGTAGTGTGTTACATCTGTCCCCATCTTGGGCCAGTAGAAGTGTTGAGACAGCCGTGCCTTTGTTTTGCTGATCCCCAAGTGTCCAGCGAGTGGAACCTCATGGGCAATCCGCAACAACTCAGTTCTGAACTGTAGGGGAACGACTAGCTGTCTTTCCCTCAACCACTCCTTTTGAGAATCTCCGGGTACTGTCTCCCGGTACAACCTTCCTCGTTCCCAGAACACCCTCTCCTTATCAGACTCGGAGGTGGGCATCTTGGCAAGACCTCTCAATTTCTCCAGACTCGCTACTGAGTGCAGAGCAGCCTGGAACTCCTTGCTGGAGGCTGCCAGAAGTGACGTCAGGGTACCTTCCTTACTGGGACCCTCTGGACCCGGCTCTGGGTTCACCTCTGGTTCAGTCTCTCCTGTAGCAGAAGAGGGTCCAGAAGACAGGTCGCTACCTGCGATCTGGGCACTCTGACTGCGTGTGACAGCTGCTATGTATGCTGTCTCCCTGGGGATTTCTACAGACCCACCAATTGGCGCTGCCATGGGCTCTACCTCCCCATCCACCCCAACACTTCAGGAGCAGTGCTACTTATAGGCCAGTTACCTTCCTCGGTGGCACTGGTCAGCTGCATGGCATTACCTTCCTCATGGTCCCCATGCACCTCCCCACTTCCTTGAGCACCGTTGCTTGCTCCTGCCAGGGGTTCCTCAGCAGTCTCACTCCGCAGAGTGACGGCGCTGAGCACTTCGGTACCTGTGGACACATCTACCGTTTCAAAGAAAGGGTTAACAGGTTCAGTCGGCACAGATACATCATCATCATCATCATCATCAGGGTTAACGTTACCCTTATTATCAGAATGGGGAAGGGTGTCAGGGACATAGTATGCAACCATCCGCCCCAAGTCAGTCCCCAATAAAACAGCAGTGGGCAAGTTCTCAGACACTCCCACCTCCCTCAACCGCTCCCAGCACACCAATCAAGAAAAACCCGGGCCACTGGCAAGGGACATCGGGTGCCTCCAATCCCGGTGACAGTCAGGGTTTTCCCCTCAACAAACTCTTCAGGGGCCGCCAGTCCAGGATGGATGAGGGTTCATTCATCCCCGGTGTCCTTGAGGCCTGTAGCAAGACGGGCCCCCACCTGAACAGGTTGAACGTTGTCGTCGGCCCTCCCATCCACACCTCCCACCAAAAGAACAGAGGCGTTGGGCCCAGGGGCCTTGGCTGGGGGGTTCTTCGGCCTATCCGGACAGGTGTAAGAGAAGTGACCAGGCCGCTTGCATTGGTGACACAGGTGACTGTCAGTAGCCGGCCTGCTGTTGGCAACAGGGACAGGGCCTCCGGAGGGCCGGCTAGCTGGGGCACTGGGGTTGGTTGCAGGCTTACCCCCTCTTCAGCTGGTGGTGACTTGCCTCCGCGTTTCTCGCTTCCGGTTGGCCTCGTAGTTGTCGGCGATCTGCGCTGCTTTGTCCGCATTCGTTGGTTCGTGGTCCAGGATGAACTGTCGGACCTCGGCTGGCCAGAGATGCAGGAACTGGTCTTTGATCATCAGGTCCCGTAGCTGCTCAAAGGTTTCAACGGACAGCCATGGATCCACTGGTCAAAGTGGGTCCTGAGTCCTTGCACCACATCACTGTAGGTATCATGTGGGCCACGTTGGAGGTGCCGGAACTTCTTTCAGTATACCTCAGGTGTCAGCTGGTACTTGGCGACCAGGGCCTGCTTTATGGCCTGATAGTCGTCATCATCATGCGCTTGCGGAAGAGAAGCAAACGCCTCCATGGCTTTGCCTTTTAGCTCTGGGGTCAAGTACCTGTCCCATTGGGCTCTGGGCAGCTGGTACTGTCTGCCGGCTTTCTCAAAAGCTCACAGGAACGTGTCCAAGTCCCCATCCTTTTCCATCATGGGAAAATGCTCTGGCCAGGGTTTAGGAGTCTGGATGCTGCTGGGCTCACCGCTTCGGGCTGTGGGGGCATTCCACCCCCCCCCGGAGCATCTCCAGCTCATGGGCTCTCTGAGCTTCTGCTTGGCGCTCAGCTCTCTCAGCCTGTGCCTGGCGCTCGGCTCGCTGCTCCTCTGTCTCTCGAGCTTGCTGGATCAGCTGCAGACGTCCGCCACGGTCTTCAGCAGGGAGTGCGACCAAGGCCGCTTGCAGATAGGGGTCCAGCGTGCTCTGATTGAATGTGGGGCCAGTGCTCAGGAGTGGAGCCTCTGCCGCAGCCTCATAGTCACTTGGACCAACTTCTGCGCCCGCTGGATTCTGGCCGTTGTCCAGCTGCACCAGCACCACAATCTTTTGGGCTCTGCTTTTGTTCGTGGTATCAAGGCCGTGGTACGTGCATAACCCAGCAAGAACTTCATTTGTCTGCTGTTTGTACCAAGGTTCGCCTTTTACCGCCATGGTTGCCATATAAAAGACAGAAAAGAAAAACGGAGAGAAAGGGAGGGGATACTTGTACGTACACACAAATGTCTCAGGACTAATAACCACTGAGTCTGTTCTCCAAAACCTATGATGCAGGATTCCCGCAGGACAGTGCAGGTTTTTTAGTGAGAGGAATGATTGCTTAAACCAAATCACTAATGCTCTAGGATGATCCCACCGCTGCCACCAATATGTGATGAACAGCGGTAGTTATCCCACCGCTGCCACCAATATGTGACGAACAGCCCGCCGCTGTTCACCAATACGGTGACTAACGGGAGTCCCGCTGCCACCAAAACGCGACAGACAGCGGACCCTGTGTCACCACTGTGTCGCAATCCCACCACTGACACGGGTGTATCAGCGGACGGAGGGACGCGACACACTGCCGGCACACGGCTATCACAGGTGCAGTGGGGGCTTATCTTAGTTATCCCACCACTGGCACCATGTGACAAAAATCCAGCAAGCTAATCTCGCTCTAACAATTTGCCGCAGGGGGGGTATTTTGGGGTGCCCCACCACTGCTATCAATCTTCTACGAACTGCGGGGATTTTTGTATATCCCACTTTCTCAGTTCCACTTTGGAACTAGCAGCTCTCCGGCGCCCCCTTACCCTCAGGTCAGTCAGGGAACTGCACCTAGGATAATTAGTCGCCGGAAGGGCTGCTTGTTGTGCACGGGCCGCTAGACTACCGCAGTAAGGGAATTGTCAATGCTGTGGCCGCAGCCCCTCATTCAGCAATATAAGACCCTTCTGTACTGCCAACTAGCCTCAACAGTCGTACACACCACGCTGCCACCATCCACAGTTTACTTAATTCACAGTGTTAAATTAAGAGGGTCCGTGGAAAACCCCTTGAACTAGTAGCGATATCTAACCAAGGCGTATAGTTAGTTTCTTAGAGCATGGGGACAGACTAAATATTAAATCATTTATTTCCCAAATGGGCAGTGGTTATACAGATAAAAGTTGCTATAAAATTGAGACATAAAATATGTACAGTACAGATATAAAATAAAAGATGGATGAACATAGAAAGTAACACTCACGGTTGTTCATGACTCTGTAGTGTTATGTGTTCATTTTCTCCTTCACCTCTGATGTCTGAGAAACTCCCTCTGCTGGTGAAAGGAGGTGGTGAAAGTGATCTGGATGGGAGGAACCTATCATCAGATCAGATAGAAGATGATTGGACATCCGGAATTACTGAGTGGATATAAGTTAGCCGACGCCCTGCAGGGTTGCTGGTGATCCTTTCAGCTCTGAGCGCTTGTATCCAGTTCAGTTTCTGTCTGCTAAAAGCTAAGTGTTGCTCTGCTATTTTTCCTTGAGATATTGTCTGCTTACTTAGTGTTTGTTTTCAGCCTGCCCTGGTTGGGACGGGCTGAACTCCATTTTTGTCACTGATCAGTAGATCTTTTTGCTCTGTCTTCAGAATATACCTGAGTGCTGATATAGTGATTTGAAGTCTAGTGACTTCAGGGCCTTTTCTATCAGACGTGTTGGACATGATTTTGATAGGGTTTTTTCGCGGATCGCAGCCAGCATCTTTTCTGTCCTGTCCTATCTAGTTAGATGGGCCCCATCGTTTGCTCAGCCTGTCTTTCTGTCTGTGTTTGTGTTTTCATCTGTTTTCACCGACAATACATGTTGGGGGCTGTCTATTGCTTTGGGGTCTGCTCTGGGGAAGTTTAGATTTCCCCTTTCTTTCTTTAGGCTTATGTAACATCTCCGGCTGTGACGAGGGGTCTAGGGCATCGTAGGAACCCCCCACGGCTACTGTTAGTTGTGGTGTACAGGATTAGGGGTCTGCAATCCGCTAGTTACCAACCTCTCTGGTTTTCTGGACTTAGCTTTTGTTTTTGTTTTTTCCTCCTCCGGTGACTCAGTCATAACACTGTAGGCAAAACCAGGCGGCTGAGTACAACGAAACGTCCAAGACATCCGCACGTGTCTCTCTGGAACCAGGATTTTAGCTGTTCTGCTCTGGTTTTGCCCAGGGAATGCTTTATAGTCTCTGCTATGTGACATCACGGAGAGAGGCATTCTGGGTAGGTCCCACCTCCCTCTTTCCAAGTAGGAATCTTACTAAAACTTACAATAATCATAACTCAGTGGGGGAAGCCCGCACAGACATATATATGGCATCATTGTTTGTGGTTTGTGGAGTACAATAATTCAAGACCAAATATGCAGTAGTTCTGACCCACAGTTTAGAAGGAACCCATATCTCAGGTTCTGATGATCCGAGAGCTTCGCGAGAGGCATCGTAGGGAAGCCGGGACCGCTCGGATCACAAAAGTATAACTGCCATCTCTCTGTCAGGTATGGTTTTCGCAGGGCAGCCTCTCATAATCTTATTCAAAACCTCTTGGTTTAGACAAAGAACTCTTTCCCGCACTTTTTTCTTTCAGCTGTAACAGGCAGTGGCCTAGCTAATTAACATTCCTGCTCCTCCACAGGAAATAGCCGGGATCAGATTTCAGAGCTACAGCTTCAGTGTACAATGTAACTCAGAAGGGAAGGGGGGGTAATCTGCACAGAGCTGGCATTTTACAATGTCATAGAATGCCGGATTTTTCTAGAAAGTTCCAACAGACATCATATATTGCAAACATTGTATATCACAGTGGCCTAGAAGTGTGAAGATAAATTTTAGAATTAAAACCAGAATTGAACCAGAAGGGAACTGAAGGTAACTGTACACAGTCACTGTAAGCAATCTTTCTGTTTGTTTTCACTTTCACCCCTATAATCCTTCATTTTCTGCTAATTCCCCTAATCACTACTCCTAGTAAGGAACTGTTCATCTCTTCTTCAATCCTCCCCATCCACCTTACCTCCTCCTCAAAACTGTTCCTTAACATACAATCCTCTGTCTCCAAACACAGACAGCCCCCTCATGCCCTCTCCTGCTTCCACCTGCTAACACTTTCTCTGCACTTTCTCACTGCTGGTGATATCTCTCCAAATCCTGGTCCTCCTCACCACATTCCCACAGTCATTTCTACCTCCCATCCATGCTCTATCACAACCTTCCGTAACAAATCCAACCTTATACCCATTCACCCAGCCCCCGCTTCCCCTGTCCCACTAACAGGAGCTCTGTGGAACGCTCGCTCTGTCTGCAACAAGCTTTCCTACATCCATGATCTTTTTGTTACTACCAAACTTTCCTTCCTCGCCATCACCGAAACCTGGCTCACCCCTTCTGACACAGCCTCTCCTGCTGCACTTTCATATGGTGGCTTCCACCTTTCTCACACCCCCCGCCCCAGCAGCAAACATGGCGGAGGAGTTGGTTTTCTCCTGTCAGATACCTGCTCCTTCACCCCAATCCCACTGCCACCCTCTGTTACCCTGCCTTCCTTTGAGGTGCACTCTGTGCGCATCTACTCCCCCTCCAACTGGCTGTCATCTACCGCCCCCCAGGGCCAGCCACCACCTTCTTCGACCACTTCACCACCTGGCTACTTCATTTCCTTTCCGCGGACATCCCTACTATCATCATGGGTGACTTCAACATCCCCATTGACACTTCCCTCTCAGCTGCCACTAAACTTCTATCTCTCACTTCCTCCTTCGGCCTCACTCAATGGTCTTCTACAGCCACCCACAAAGATGGCCACACACTGGACCTCATCTTCACCCGCCTCTGCTCCCTATCTAACCTCTCTAACTCACCTCTTCCTCTCTCTGACCACAACCTTCTCACATTCTCTTCCCTCTCCACTCCATGTCTACAATCCCCACCCCACAAACTTTCACACCCTCGCAGAAATCTTAAACACCTTGACCTACACTCATTCTCTGAATCCCTCCTCCCTCTCACAGATATAAGTTCCTTACACAATGCGGATGACGCTGCTGCTCTATATAACACCACAATAGCTGTAGCTTTGGAATCTGCTGCCCCACTTACACATACCAAAGCTCGCAAAATCAACAGACAGCCCTGGCACACCAGCCTGACCAAAGAACTGAGGCAAGCTTCCAGGGCTGCTGAGCGCAGATGGAAAAGATCCCACTCCAACGAGCACTTCATTGCATTCAAACAGTCCCTCACTACTTTCAGGACCACACTCGCCACAGCTAAACAAACTTCTCATCTCTCATATCCTCCCTGTCTCACAACCCTAAACAGTTATTCAACACCTTCAATTCTCTCCTCCGTCCCCCAGCACCTCCTCCCTCCCCACTCATCTCAGCTGAAGACTTTGCCTCATTTTTCAAGCAGAAGATTGATAACATCAGAGACAGTTTTCGTCAACAACCCCCAGAGCCCTTCCTCCCGACTTCCCAGCCCTCCACCTCCAAAACCAACTTCTCCACCATTACAGAAGATCGACTCTCCACTCTACTCTCAAGATCACATCTCACCACCTGTGCACTTGACCCGATCCCATCCCACTTCATCCCAAACCTCACCACAGTCTTCATCCCAACCCTAACCCATCTCTTCAACCTATCACTAACAACTGGTGTTTTCCCCTCAAGCTTTAAACATGCCTCCATCACACCTATCCTCATAAAGCCCTCTCTTGACCCATCCTCTGTATCTAGCTATTGCCCTATATCACTTTTCCACTATGCCTCCAAGCTACTGGAACAACATGTCTACCTTGAACTGTCCTCCCATCTCTCTTCTTGCTCCCTCTTCAACCGCTTACAATCTGGCTTCCGGTCACACCACTCCACTGAAACTGCCCTTACTAAGGTCACCAATGACCTCTTAACCGCTAAGAGCAAGCGACACTACTCTGTCCTCCTCCTCCTGGACCTGTCGGCTGCCTTCGACACAGTGGACAATTCCCTATTATTACAGACCCTCTCATCCCTTGGCATCACAGACTTGGCCCTATCCTGGATCTCATCATACCTAACAGACCGGACATTCAGCGTCTCCCACTCACACACCACCTCCTCACCTTGCCCCCCTATCTGTCGGAGTCCCACAAGGTTCAGTCCTAGGGCCCCTGCTCTTCTCCATTTACACCTTTGGCCTGGGACAGCTCATAGAATCTCATGGCTTTCAGTATCATCTCTATGCTGATGACACACAGATCTACATCTCTGGACCAGATATCACCTCCCAACTAACCAGAATCCCTCAATGTCTGTCCACTATTTCATCCTTCTTCTCCGCTAGATTTCTGAAACTTAACATGGACAAAACAGAATTCATCATCTTTCGCCCATCTCACGTGACCCCCCCAACGAACCTATCCATTACAGTAAATGGCTGCGCACTCTCCCCAGTCCCACAAGCTCGCTGCCTCAGGGTAATCCTTGATGCTGATCTCTCCTTCAAACCACATATCCAAGCCCTTTCCACTTCCTGCCGACTTCAACTCAAAAATATTTCACGAATCCGTTCATTCCTCAACCAAAAATCTGCAAAAACCCTAGTCCATGCCCTCATCATCTCTCACCATGACTACTGCAACCTCCTGCTCTGTGGCCTCCCCTCGAACACTCTCGCACCTCTCCAATCTATTCTAAACTCTGCTGCCCGACTAATCCACCTGTCCCCCCGCTATTCCCCAGCTTCTCCCCTCTGTCAATCCGTTCACTGGCTCCCCATTGCTCAGAGACTCCAGTACAAAACCCTAACCATGACATACAAAGCCATCCACAACCTGTCTCCTCCATACATCTGTGACCTCGTCTCCCGGTACTTTCCTGCATGCAACCTCCGATCCTCACAAGATCTCCTTCTCTACTCCCCTCTTGTCTCCTCCTCCCATAATCGCATACAAGATTTCTCTCGCGCATCACCCCCTACTCTGGAACTCTCTACCACAACATATCAGACTCTCACCTACCATCGAAACCTTCAAAAAGAGCCTGAAGACCCACCTCTTCCAACAAGCCTATAACCTGCAGTAACCACCGATCGACCATACCGCTGCATGACCAGCTCTACCCTCACCTACTGTATTATCACCCATCCCTTGTAGATTGTGAGCCTTCGTGGGCAGGGTCCTCTCTCCTCCTGGACCAGTTATGACTTGTATTGTTTAACATTATTGTACTTGTTTTTATTATGTATACCCCTCCTTACATGTAAAGCACCATGGAATAAATGGCGCTATAACAATAAATAATAATAATAAATAATCTATCTGAAAATAAAAGCATTTGAAGGAAATAGATGAATGTTTTGTCTGCAAGAAATCAGTGCACCTAAAGGCTGACTACAGAGTCTGGAAAACTAGAATGAATCAGCTGAAAAAGCAAAATAATCATCAAAGGGTTAAAAGTGCCATTACTGCACAATATGACAATTCAAACACTGAAGTTTACTGTTAATCCAAGTACATCAAAGAATTCATGGTGTACAGACTCTGGGGCAACAAGTCATATGACTAATGACCAAAGCTTCTTCTCTAACCTGACCAAAGTAAGTCAGAGAAAGTGATCTTAGCTAATGGACAGTATATGAATTCAGAGAGAATAGGAGATGGCTACATTAATTTTCAAGTCTCCCCAACACAAAGCAGAAAGATCTCAGTAAAGGATGTGCTCTATGACCCTAGTCTTGAAAGCAATGTTATCTTTGAAGAAACTCACAAGACAAAGAAATAAAGTTACATTTAAAGATGACAGCTGTATAATCTCAAGAGAAGGTAACACACCAGCAGAAGGAAAAATCAAAGATGAGTTGTACCAGCTAAAATGCAAGGAAAGTGTATACACTGCTAAACATGAAAAGCACAAGAATTGTATCCATGTATGGCACAGAGAGACCCAGAAGCAATAAGAAAGTTAGTTCAAAGACAGCTTTCAATAGTGTAAGGCTACTTTCACACTTCAGGTTTTCGGCGTCAGGCGCGATCCGGCGTCGTGCCGGAACGCCGGATCCGGCAAATGTTTCTGAAAACCGGATGTGACGGATCCGGTTTTCTGCCGGATCCGTCTTTTTCTGGACAGACAAAACCGGATCCGTCTCATCCGGTTCATCCGTTTTTCTATCCGTTTTTTCGACGGATTACGCCGGATCCGGTTTTTAAAATTGACCCTTGTGGCCTTCCGAACGGGATTGGCTACTGGAAAACTATATATAGCGTGTTCCTACAGCCCTTCTTTGACAGGTTGTAGAGGAGAAAGTGCAGGTTGGAGAGAAGAGCAAGGTACTGGTGAAGATGGATGTTGTGATTGGAAATATTTTGAAGAATTTGGCGGATTTTACAGCGGAGGCGAATCGTTTGAGGGTGATTGTTCTGGAGAAGGAGAGAGCGAGACAGCAGCGCATCAGGCATCGTAGACGACGTTTGTGGATCCACCCCATCACAGCCAAGAGAATGACGCGTGGGGTCTATTCTACACTATGCATGGACCTTCGACGAAACCCGGATAAATTTTTTGGATATGTTAGGATGAAAATGGAGAATTTTGATTACTTGGTGGAGCGCATTGCACACCTCATAAGAAAAGCGGACACCTATTGCCGCTTCTCTGTTTCACCCGCAGAGCGTCTGATGGTGACTTTAAGGTAAGCCACATTTATTGGATGTGATCGCATCAGAGCACACTTTCACTGCAATCTTGTTGGTGGTAGTTTGTATCTCCAAGTGTTATAGCTCAGTTTTGGTATGTAATGCTGTGATTTAAAACTAATTTATTGTTTTTTAATTCCCCACAGATTTCTTGCAACTGGAGAATCCCTTTCGTCACTGCATTTCCAGTACAGACTCGGGATTTCCACCATATCTGGAATAGTGAAGTACACATGCCGTGCACTGTGGGACTCCTTAGCTGAAGAGTTTTTACCAGAGCCCACAACAGAGAGGTGGATTGAAATTGCTGACAAGTTTCAACAGATATGTCAGTTTCCAAACTGCTTGGGCGCTGTGGACGGGAAACATATCCGCATTGTAAAGCCAGCTGGATCGGGATCTGAATATTTCAATTACAAGAAATATTTTTCAATTGTCCTCATGGCCATCGCTGACGCGGAATACAAATTTATTGCGGTTGATATTGGGGCCTATGGCCGCTCCAATGACTCTCAAGTTTTCAAACTGTCTGCCATGGGGCGTAAACTGTATGGAAACACCTTCCAGTTCCCACCACCTAGACCGCTGCCGCAAACATCTGGTCCACCTATGCCATTTGTCTGTGTAGGGGATGAAGCCTTCCAGCTGTCAGAACACCTTTTGAAACCGTACTCTAGCAGAGGATTGACAAGACCAAAACGCATTTTTAATTACCGCCTCACAAGAGCAAGAAGAATGGTTGAATGTACCTTTGGTATTCTGACAGCCAAATGGCGGGTCCTATTGACTGCGATCAACCTCAAGACAGAAACTGTGGACGAGGTGATCAAAGCGTGCGTGGTACTCCACAATTTTGTTATCTGCAAGGAACCCATTTCCATTGAGGACACCTCTGAAGAAACCACCTTGCAAGATTACCATGACATTACCACTAGAAGTTCTGTGACGGTTTCAGTAATGAGGGACAATTTTGCACTATACTTTATGTCACCTCAAGGCAGAGTACACTGGCAGGATGACAGAGTGTGAAAGATTTGTGCCCTAACCAAACTTGTGTACCTTCTGGACCAACAGTATATACCTTTGCCAAACAAAGTTGGCTATCTTGTCATGGTCTCTATTTTTAGCTTTAGGCCACAGGTGTGTACCTGGTTGTGTTTTATGCAAAGTATTTCACCTTTTAACAAAAGTTGTGTACATTGTTAGGAAATCACCAACAATAAACACAACTTTTTAGGTGAAATACTTTGCTTCAAACACAACCAGGAACACAACTGTGGCAAAAAGCTAAAATTTACCCACAGTTATATACCTGGTTTTGAATACCATTTCACCTTTTAAATACCCTGTATTTAACCTTTTTCGCCGCAGAAAGAAATGACAGACAACCAGTGTAAAATAATTTAACTTTTATTGAAAAATGTTTTTTTTAGTAAACTTTTTTAAAATTTTAATAAACTTGTTTAATAAAACTTTGAAACTATAAAACTGAAACCATAAAACTGGTCATTTTTATTTAAATACACACATTATAATTCTGTGTAGTGTGTGGTGGAAATACTGCTGGAGGGGCTGCGGGACACTTCGACACTGGGAGTGTGGAGAGAGGACTGGGATCGTGGTGGGGAAGGAACAGTTAGAGGTGAAGGTGTGGAAAAAACTACAGAATGGGTGGACATGTGGGAAGCAGAAGAGGTGGTGGGTGGTGGAGTGGAGGGTTGGGCAGGGACTGTAGGAGCAGATGATGTTGATGGCAAGTTGTATGGGGAAGGAGTTTGGTACGGGGCAGGTTGCTGGAAGTGGGGAGATGTCTGGTACGGGGCAGGTTGCTGGAAGTGGGGAGATGTCTGGTACGGGGCAGGTTGCTGGAAGTGGGGAGATGTCTGGTACGGGGCAGGTTGCTGGAAGTGGGGAGATGTCTGGTACTGGGGAGTTTGCAGGTACTGTGGAGGTTGCTGGTACTGGTGAGGTTGCTGGTGCTGGGGAGGTTGCTGGTGCTGGGGAGGTTGCTGGTGCTGGGGAGGTGGATGGTGCTGGGGAGGTGGATGGTGCTGGGGAGGTGGATGGTGCTGGGGAGGTGGATGGTATGTAATAGGAGGGGGAGGATGGAAAGTGGCTGGAGGTGGATGGTATGTAATAGGAGGGGGAGGATGGAAAGTGGCTGGAGGGGGTGTAGATGTAATAGGAGGGGGAGGATGGAAAGTGGCTGGAGGGGGTGTAGATGTAATAGGAGGGGGAGGATGGAAAGTGGCTGGAGGGGGTGCAGGTGGAGGAACTACTGTGGTGGGAGGAGGAGGAGGTTGGGAGGTAACTTGCTGGAGAGCAGCGTGGCATGAATGCATTACATGCATCTGCTGGGCAGGAGAGAGCGTTTCCATGCGCTCCACAACAGACCTGAAAAAGGTGTGGTTTGGCGAAGATCTTGCTTCTGAATGCATGGTTTGCAGAAGTGTCTTCACCTCCAGAATGCTGGAGTTGATCTGCTGATAGCCTGCGGATATTTGCTCTGACAAGACTTTGAGACAGTTCTGGAAAGATGCATTCAGATGCAAGAACTCTGGCGCATAAGTCTTTTCCTGACCCCTCTGCCGCTGCCGCCCAGTACCCGCAGGTGTACTAGAGGTGGCAGGGGCAGAAGGGTGGGGTAAAGGGAAAGCGATCTCCTCACCAGCAGCTTCATGTAATGTAGGCGGCCACGATGCTCCTGTGCTGGTGGATGGGACAGATGGGTCGAATGTGTGGGAAGGCTGGGAAGGTGCAGATGTACCGGGGCGGTCGAAGTGTCCCTCGGTGCCGGTCTCCTCAGGGATCGCCTCAGAAGGGTCCAATCGTGCCGGCTCCCGAGTGCTGCTCACCGTGCTGTGGAATAAAGAGAAAAAAAAACAATTAAAATACTGACATGGTATGGCCCTGGCTGAAAAAAATTTTTACATATAACATTTTTTTTCACATGTGGTGTGTAATATTTACCTTCTGGTGAACATTGTTTCCCGGAGGAACGACAGGGCTTGTGCGTACTTGTACTTGCTCCTGCGTCCTCCAGATCCACTCGGGGCCCGCATCTCTTTATTGAACTCCTTCTTGAAACGATCCCTCACAGACCGCCACCGATTCACAATTCTGTTCCCTGAAACAAGAAAGGAGTGGTTAGTATACAACATCAGTGTTTCCCAAACTCCAGTCCTCATGGTCCCCAGGGGTCATGTTTTCATGATTTCTATAGTAAATAGAAATCCTGAACACATGATCCGTGGGGACCACGAGGACTGGAGTTCGGGAAACACTGGTTTACATCAAGCAACCGGTACTGTATATACTTACGCTCTGTAATCTGGGCCCGAGCTTCGAGGTCCTCCCAGCGGCCCACAAGGAGCGAACAGATTTCCTCCCAGAGTCGTCGGGTAACGATAAGGTCAGCGTGGCGGCGGTCAGCCATATTCCAGAGCGGCTCCCTTTCTCTGACGAGATCGATGAGGCGGTCCACATCAATCCCTCCATCCTCACCGTCAGAGTCGGGAGCACGCTGTGAAGGCTGTTAAAGAAAAAGACAAAAATAACATAATTAGCCTCCACAAAAGAAATGAAATAAAAAGTGCAAAAAAACAAAGCAAAAATATTTATACTTACACGCTGGTGACCGCCGCGTTGCTGTCGCCGACGACCCTGGGAGGCACTGCGAGGACCTCTTGGCCAAGCACCAGATTGGGAAGACTAGAGAAGAAAACAAAAAAAGTTATGTCTTTGGATGTAGGCATTTGTTTGCTGTGTGTGGTCTGCAGAACATTGTTTTCTATGTGTTGTGTGTAGTGTGATGTTGTGTTTCTGCGTTTGATGCAGGAAACTTACCAATTGTGAGCCCACTCCAGGTGTCTGTCCACCCCTTCCTTCTTCTTCTGGGAGCTCCTCTTCATCTTGTGATTCCTGTTTTGAAATAAAAGGCAATGAATAGACATATATTACAGAGATGATGGATTTTGGAAATAAAAACTTACCGTCAAACGCTGACGATGCGAGGGAGGGCTCCCAGAAGATGATGTGCTGTCTTCCTGGTGGCCACACTCCATGCCTGTGGGTGGTGTTCCAGCTGCTGCCATTGCTGCTGCTGCTGCTGCTGCATCTCTTGGGCGGCTGTTGAATAAAGAGAAACAAAGGGCCAATGAATATCTTGATATTCAATAGCCCTAGTTTGGAGGAATGGGGGATTTGATAATTACCGTCTCTCATCTGCTGCTGGCCTCCCCTCCTCAGCATGTTCTATTTGCTGCTCCATTTGGGGTGGTGGTGGTGCGGATGGTGCTGCAGTGGTCTCCTGCCTTCTCCTGCGCCTGGTTGCTGTCTTGGGTGGCATGTTGGGTGTGGCTGTGGGTCCCACTGTCTTGCTTTTATATATGTCTTGTGGGCAGAGCTACTGAGCATGCTCAGACCAAAAAACCGGATCCGGCCGACGGATCCGGCTTTCGCCGGATCCGGCGCATTGCGGCGCTCATAGGCTTTCATTGTGTGAAAAAGCCGGACGCGCCGGATCCGGCGCATCCGGCTTTTTCGACGGAGACAAAAAACGTTACAGTCACCGTTTTTTCCAGACGCCGGATCGCGACACATTGCCGGATCCGGCGAAAACCGGATGAAACGCATGGCCATCCGGCGCGATCCGGCGCAAATGCAAGTCAATGGGGGGAAAAACGGATCCGGCATTGCATTTCGCCGGATCCGGTTTCTGTCAAAAGCGCCGGATCGCGCCTGACGGCGAAAACCTGATGTGTGAAAGAGGCCTAAGGGGTATTTCACACATAGCGAGATCGTTAGCGAGATTTTAGTGACGCAACAGCGATCTCGCTACGTGTGACACATAGCGGCGACCGCCCCCCCCCGCTGTGATCTCGCTGATCGTGCTCGAATGTCCTGGGCCATTTTTTTGATCGTTGGTGTCCCGCTGGCCAGCATGCATCGCTGTGTTTGACACCATAACAACGACGAGCGACCTCGTTGGCGACTCAGAACTCACGCCTATCGAGGTCTGAGTCGTCAGAATAGCTGCGGTGTGACAAGGTCCCAACGACCGCAGAGGTCCCTATACGGATCGCCACATCGTTGCTGCGTCATTGAGTAGATCTGCCTGTTTGACAGCTTACTAGCGACCATGTAGATACGCACCAGCGATCCTTACCAGGTCGTATCGTTGTCGGGATCACTGGAGCATCGCTATGTGTAGCGGAACCCTAGATTACCAGTAAAACACTGCTAAGGCAACAACAAAAAAAACAAACAGTAAATTCCTGTTCACTCATTGTGTGTGTAGCTGAGCACAGTTTTACTTTCACTTTGCAAACTGACAGACAAGAAAGTAAGATCCTAAGCTCTAAGAAATACCAGTTGTAATCTGTGTAATCTTTGTTACTAAATAAATATTTATTCACTGTTGAACGGCTGTACTGAACAGAAATTAGTCCTCTGTCAACAATTACATAACTGTAATTAAAAGAACACAATTCTTCCAGCATTTTTTATTCATTCCTGTTTTTACATTATGCTATTTAATTAATTTAATATTTTAATAGCCCAGACTTTTATGGATAATAAGTATGTTTATTTTCTATTTTTTTTTTTTTACGTTTTTATTTTCAGTGGGTGAAAAAGGGGATGATTTGATTTTTTTTTTTTTACTTATTTTAGCTTGCGGGCTCAGCTCCTGAGCTGCAACATAGACAGGGAGCTAGCATTGGAAGTAAAAGTACATCATTTGTTGGGAAGGGGTTTTTACAGCAGCAATCAGAGTCAGCTCCTCTCACTGTTGTTAGATGTGGTTGTCCGCTAAGTAACACAGATCCTGAGCTTCATATACCTGAGACTTCACTATGGTGGATATATAGGTTATGGGGGGGAATGGGCTAAAGCCAGATCAAAGCATCTTAGGAGGGCTTTCTGGGAGTGTCCTCAGGGTAGTCCATCACTTTCAGATCTGTGTTTCTCTTTCTCAGCGGTTGTGTTGTCTATCGCCGCTCATCATATCAGCCGTCAGACCCCCACTGTCCTGTTATTGAGGAACTATCCTGTGGAAAGCCCCTTATACACCAGTGACCTTATAACACCGATTTCACACTCACCTCCTAGGTATGCACAGTTGAAGTAGCTGCACATTTCGCCCGAACTATTCAGAGTATAAAAGTTTCCATCTTTTTTTACTTTATTAAATTTTTCTGCTACTGGAATCAGGACTTCCTGTTCCTCAAACGCTGAGAGATCATCGATGTCTACTCCAAAGCAGGTGGTGATGGTGAAGAATGTAGAAGTACCAAAGTTTTCTGCTATAGATTTTTTCATAGATGAGGATGCAAACTGCCCGAATCGGAGCTCTGAAGACACGGTGTAGCTCTGTGTACTGCCCCTGAAGACCGTGAAGCGCTTGGCACAGCCCCCGCTCAGCACCTGTAACGCTCGGGTCAGGTAGAAGTGAAGAGCTTTAAAGTGGAAATGTTGCATATAATAATCCCGGGACTGTCCAGCCATGGAGATGTTACCATTCAGCTGCTTGTAGATGGGGTACGGGGACTCCATCGTGTACAAAACCACCGCCACCCCATACTCATCCTTAAAGGAGCTCGGGAGATTTAGTTTGCCTCTGCTCCAGTTTCTAGTTGCTTTCTTCCACATTTCATCAAACTGCTTGTACTTTCTTTCTTCTTCCAGAATTTTTGCCATTTCACTCTCCATTTTGTCTTCACAACAGATATATTGATCGTCAAATGCATCGGGCATCATGTTCAGGTCCAGAGCCTGACAGCAGAGCTGGAAGAGAAAATGCTTGGATATAACATCTAAGGGGCAGATTTACATCATTAGCCTAAACTACACAGTTCTAGAATACGTCCTTGGTGATCTTCAAAAGTCCGAACAATCAAGTTGATAGAATCACCCATACACAGCCACTTTTTCCATTGAGGTGTGTGGTTGGGCAACACTCTCGCACTCCTGTGGATACTGTGATTGGGTGAATTATTTTGGGTCAATAATTTGTTCCATAATTTTGGACACATGATCTGCACTTTAAGCCCTGGTTTAATGGTTGCGACCAAGAGTCCTAGAAAATAGGGATTGATGCTGAATTGGGCTCAGAAGAGTGAATCTGCAGTGCGAGAAACCCTAAGGCTATGTGCACATGTTGCAGAAATGCTGCAGAAATTTCCGCAACATTTCCACACTCCCGCTGCAGGTAAAACGCGTGCGAATTTGCATGTGTTTTCTCACGGAAAACAAGCGTTTTGCAAGCGTTTTCCACTTGCGGAATGCTTGCGCATTCCAAGCGATTAGCAACGCTTGGAATGTGATAGGTAGGATGTTAAAATAACACAAAAAATAAAAAATATTGTTATTCTCCCCTTCCGACGGCCCCCGATCTGCTCTGCGGCGCTCCCAGCATCTTCCAGTCCCAGTAATGCTTTGCGCGAAGGACCTGAGATGACGTCATCAGCGGTCATTTACGCAAAGCATTACTGAGACCGGAAGATGCCGGGAGCATGGTGAGAGGCGGGAAGGACTCTGGGGGCCGCCGAAGGGTGAGTATATCGCTATTTTTTATATTTAGTCTATTTTTTACAGGATTATGGTACCCAGGGCCTGGAGGACAGTCTCCCCTCCTCCAGGCCCTGGCTACCATCCGCACATGATCCGCTTACTTTGCGCATGGTGTGCATAACCACATGCGGAAAGTAAGCGGATCAATGCAATCCTATGGGTGCGGAATCGCTGCGATTCCGCAAAATGAGCATGCTGTGGATTTTACCGCGATGCAATTCCACAGCGGTAAAATCCGCAGCATTAGCACAGCAATGCGGAATCCCATAGGATTGTATAGGATGCGTTTTCTTAGTGTTTTTGAAGCGCTTTCGCAGCGAAAAATCGCCGCAAAAAAAACGCAACGTGTGAATGCAGCCTAAATGCTCAGAGAACACAGGTTTAGGAGCTGAGAACAGTCTTGGGTGTGTGATCTGAAATAAAAGTGTATGTGCTCGTCTAGGGTTAGAACTGAGAATCTATGGGCCCTAGAAGAATATTCTTGGGGTCCCCTCTGCACCAAACAAGACCTCATCCGTCATCTTATAGTTTCATAGATTTAAGGTTGATGGTAGACTGAAGTCCATTGAAATCAACCTTTAGCCTAACATTTGATTGAGAGGAAGGTAAAAACCCCATGGGGCAGACACGAATAGATCCACATTAGGGGAAAAATTCCTTCCTGACTCCATACGGCAATCAGTCTAGTTCCCTGGATCAGTGCCCATCACAGAATCTGTTTTATTCTACAGAATAACCTGTAATATTATATTTATCAAGAAAGGCATCCAGACTAGGGATGAGCGAGTACTGAAGTATTCGGTCTCGCTATACTACTACCGAGTATACCTTAATACTCGGGTATTCGGTACGAGTAGTGAGTCCAATGAAAGTCAATGGAAAATGCGAGTAATTGTCTGCTGGACCCTACAAAGCGGTCTGGAGGCTGAGGAAAAACAAATGTATATGACATGGAGGCACCTGGTCCGGGGCTGCACGATTGTTTTTACCCCACTGCTTCACTAGAATGTACAAACACTATTTGAAGTCCTGTGGGTTTTTGCCGGAAGAGCGGGACTCGTACGCCACTTACGCAGTGCCAGTGATATATCAGAAGTGCCGTAAGAGCGAGTGATGATGGAGGCGAACTTCTGACAGCTAAGTGGGTAAGTGGTGTAAGGAGAGCAATCTGCCCTAGGGGTTGTGTTATGGTTAATGCAGGAAGAAGCCACCCATCATCATCATCATCATCATCACAAGGGATTCACAATTATAAAGCTTGGACTGCTGTCCTTGTTGTGCCACTGCCCAATGTGTAGGCATAGACATAGTGTCTTCAAAACATTAGCCCTAGGGGCTGTCTCATGGTTGATGAAGAAAGCAAGGCAGGTCTGAAGGGCCAAACAATTATGATAAAGCCAGGACTACTAGCATAGAGGTGGCCGTGCCCAGTGTCCAGGCATAGCCATGGTGTCTCCAAAAATTAGACCAAGGGGCATGATACCATGGTTGATGAAGGAAGAAGGGTCTCACTCTCATCACAAGTGCCTCTGATGGGAAATATTAATTAACATAACATTGCTTTTAACTTATCAACCATGAGGTACATGTGTCAGAAGCAGGATTTGAAAACATGTGTAATAAGAAGAAAAATGATAATAACTTACCGGTAATTTGATTTTCCAGAGCCATGACAGCACCGCACATGAGAGATGGAATCCGCCCCCAGGAAACAGGAAACCTGTAGCAGAGACAAAAGAAGGGGGCGGCACCTCTCTCCCCAGTTTGTTTCAGAGTATGCAAAGGTAACCGCCTTATTAGTTTACATACATGTTATTTGACAAAGTTGCTAATATCAACCTTCTTTTTTTTTTTTCAATATACATATATATACTGTATATATATATACATATATAGATACATACACTTAAACATATTCTAGTGCACCACACAACCATCACCAAGATAGGGTGGGAATCAATGCGGTGCTGTCATGGCTCTAGAAAATCAAATTACCGGTAAGTAATTATCATTTTTTCCCTTCCCCATGACAGCACCGCACATGAGAGGAAAGATAGAAGAGACTCCTAGGGTGGGACAACAGCAGACAACACCTTTCTCCCAAAGTCAAGGTTTGCGAGCCCTAGGTCTAGTCTATAGTGCCGGAGGAAAGTGGATGGTGACGACCATACTGCTGCTTTACAAATCTGTCCTACAGATGCATTTGCCCTTTCAGCCCAGGATATGGCTATGGCCCTTGTAGAGTGAGCTGTTACACCCAGTGGGGGAGTCTGACCCGAAGAAGAGTAAGCCAGTGCAATACACATGCGTAGCCATCGTGCAATCGTTGATTTTGAAGCTTTTTTACCCCTGTTCATCCCCTGGAAGGAGACAAAAAGGGCTGATGACTGTCGCCATGACTTTGAGGCTTCTATGTATTGAAGCAGGCAACGTCTGACATCCAGACAATGGAAGGTTTGCTCTCCCTGTGATATGCGGTTGGCACAAAACGAGGGCAAAATTATTTCCTGGTCCCTGTGAAATTTGGAATTAACCTTCGGTAGGAAGGACGGATCAGTTTTGATGATTACTCTGTCATCCAGGAAGGTAATGTATGGGGGATTCACAGATATAGCCTGCAGCTCGCAGACATGCCGAGCTGAAGTCAGGGCCACCAGGAGTACTGTTAGCGCCTTTAGTGAGACGGAAGTAATAGGCTCAAAAGGAGAAGATGTCAGTGCCCTTAATACTAAATTTAGATCCCAGGGAGCTACCTTAGTTGGTAATTTTGAGGGCCTGGTTGCGAAGGAGGCTCGAATGAACCTCCACCAGGGGTGGTCGGCCAATTTTTGTTCAAACAACGCACCTAGGGCAGATACCTGCACCTTTAAGGTGCTTGTGGACAATCCTCTTTCTAGTCCTTTTTGGAGGAATTCTTGGACCTCTTTTATTGGGACTTCCTGGGTTGTTTCAGATAACTGCCGGCCTGTGAACTATAGGAATTTTTCCCTAATTTTTTGGTATTTGCATGAAGTTACCTTTTTCCTGCTAGCGAGCAGGGTGGTCACCATCGTAGCTGAGAAAACCTTTGCTAGAAGGAGTCCCCTTTCAAGTTCCATGCAGTGAAATGAAGTCTGTGAACCCGAGGATCTCTACTGGGCCCTGGTATAGCAGATTCGGGATATCTGGGAGGATCCATGGGTCTGAGATAGACATGTGTCTGAGCCATGTGAACCATGCCCTTATCGGCCAGAAGGGCGCTACCAGGATTATTCGGGTTTTGTCTTCCCGACTCTTTTTTAAGACTACCGGGATTAATGGGATTGGGGGGAACGCATAGGCTAGATGAAACCTCCAGCGGTGTAGTAGTGCATCCACCCCTTCTGGACGTTCTCTTGGGTTTAGAGAGTAGAACTTGTTTACTTTCCAATTTTCCCTCATAGCAATCAGGTCTACCTCCGGCGTGCCCCAGGCGGCACAGATTTCCCCACATATTTTTTGATTTAGGAACCACTCTCCCTGGTGTAACACATGACGTCTTAAGTAATCAGCTAGATAATTGTCTGCCCCCCTCAAATGTGTACTCGACAAGGACAAGACGTTGTTTTCTACCCATGTGAATAGTTCCCTGGCCTCTGCCATAAGGGTTGCCGACCTTGTACCCACTTGTCGGTTTATGTAGGCTATGGCCGTGTTGTTGTCGGATAATATTGCGACATACTTCCCCTGAACTTCTTCTTTTACTTGGAGAAGGGCCCGCCTTACAGTTGCCAATTCTTTTAGATTTGAGGATGCAGTCATCACTGAGGGCTCCTATTGGTCCTGTAGGGTTCGTTTTCCTATGTGCGCTCCCCAACCCACTGGACTTGCATCCGTGGTCAGTACCACCGCATTTTGAATAGTCCAGGGTACTGCTCCATTTAAGTTTTCGGTGCTCAGCCACCATTTTAACGATTCCTGAACCTGAGGTGAGAGAATGACCTTCCGATTTAAGTTGTAAGGATCCCTCCCTTGTTCGGAAAGGATTTGCCACTGTAGTTCTCTTGTGTGGGCTTGTGCCCATTGGACCGCTGGGATTGTTGCTGTCAAGGTACCCAGGAGTGATATTGCATCTCTTATTGATATGGCTTGACCAGGTTGTATCTGTTGTATTTTTTGTTGGATAGTCCCAACTTTCCTCTCTGGGAGAATGCATTGTTGCTTTAATGAGACCAACTGAATTCCAAGGAATTCCTGCGTCTGAACTGGAGCTAATCTGGACTTTTTTAAATTTATTATCCAGCCTAACTTAGTTAATATTTCCAGAACCTCCGTGACCGCCTTCTCGCAGCTTTGTTCGTTGTTTGCTATGACGAGGAAATCGTCCAAATAGGGCACTAATAATAGGTTTTCCCTTCTTACAAAGGACGCCACTTCCCCGATAATTTTTGTAAATATACGAGGGGCTACTGACACCCCGAAGGGGAGGCACTGATATTGGAGATGAGTGGGGATTTGAGCAATCTCCACTACCAATCTTAGGTATTGCTGATGTTCCCCCCATATTGGCACGTGGTAATAGGCATCGGTGAGATCTATTACTGCCATGTAGCAGCCAGGGTCGAGTAATT
Source organism: Dendrobates tinctorius (assembly GCF_039654945.1). NCBI lineage: Eukaryota > Metazoa > Chordata > Amphibia > Anura > Dendrobatidae > Dendrobates > Dendrobates tinctorius. The sequence continues at coordinate 874,555 of NW_027361824.1, forward strand.
TCACTGACAACCTTAAGGTCTCCATTTTGAACTTTTCTGTTCTGATGTATTGGTTCAAGGCTTTCAGGTTGAATATTGTTCTTAGTGACCCATCTGGTTTTGGCGTGAGGAACAGAGTGCTGTAGAACCCTTTCCCTATTTGATGGTGTGGTACCTTTATTAGTACGCCTTTTTGTATGAGGAGTTGCACTTCGTTTTCTAGCATGTCCTGATTCTTTTTGGCTACCTGGGTCATTTTAATTCGCTGTGGTGGAAGGCTCAGGAAGTTTAGTGGCAGACCTTCGGATATCAGGTCGGTTACCCACTTTGAGGAGGGTGATGCTACACAATGATGGACAAAAAACCGGAGCCTTCCCCCCACCGGTATTCTGGCGTCATTGTTTAGTATCAGATTTCGGGGTGGCTTTACTGAAGAGGAATCCTTTTTCCTTCCTTTCCCTCCACGGTCTGCCCCTATCGTACGGCTGACCTCGGCTCCCTCTATTCCCTGATCCACGAAAGGACGAGCAAGCGTCAGTCCAACGGCGCCTAGGTAAGGGGGGTGGGAACCGTTTCTTCTTATCCAACGCCTTTTCTAAAATTTCGTCCAATGCCTTACCAAATAGGTACTGCTGTCCAATTTTTTAACCAAAGTGCTCAGCGACCTGAATTTGAAATGGCGCATGCACGGGCGGCACCGCGGACGGAATCTACTGGGGCGCCAGCCAGGAATCCCGCCGCCTTCTGTAGGGAAGGTATTGCTTCCAGCAGTCTCTCCCTTGGGCATTTATTTTTATTTGCTTACTTAATTCTTCCAACCACTCGACCATAGCACGCGCTGTGCAAGTGGCGGCTACCCCCGGTTTAAATGACCACGCTGACGCCTCCCAAGCAGATTTTAGAAATGCATCATCTTTTTTGTCGAGGGGATCTTTTAAGGCGCCCATGTCCTCAAATGGCAGTGCTATTCCCCTGGAGGTACTAGTGATGGCAGCATCCAGTCTGGGAGCTTTGTCCCATTTTTCGCATACCTCTTCGTCGAGGGGGTATTTACATTTGAGTGCCTGTGGTATGGATATCTTTTATTTGGCTTTTTCCATTCCCTTTTAATTAGATTTAGCAGGTTATCATGAAAGGGAAAAACTCTGCGTTTTTTTCCCCTCGAGACTACTAAACATAGAATCTTGAATAGACCGCGGCTCTTTAGGTGTTTCCAGCCCCATGGTGGACCTTACAAGTTTGAGTACCTTTCCGATATCTTCGGATAGAAAATAAGGACGCCCTTCTTCCTCATCTGAGGAGTCCAGGTCTGAGTTGTCAGAGGGGTTTACTTCCCCCTGTTCTTCCTCTGAATCTATATCGGTAGCAATATCCGTCGGAGGAAGAGGAGGAGGTGGGGGTGGGGGTGAATCTGGGGTTGCGGCGGAGCTAAGTGTAGTCTGCTCCTTTGGCTCGTCTTTTACTGTTGTCTTTGCTTGATCCCGGATCATAGACTTAATGCTTTGAAAAAGGGATGGTGACTCTTCCGCCACTGTTTTCTTAATGCAAGAGCGACCGTGTCGCTTCTCATAGGTTTTAGCTAGGGTCTTTTTGCATAACACACATTCCTTATTTTTTTGTTTTGATGTGGCCTTTCCCTAAAGAGAGACATGACAGAGGGCAGTCGTTAATACAATGCGTTGCCTTACAAAGGCACTCACCCGAACCCTCTGGGTACCCCTGTAGCCTGCGGTTCTTCCTCTGGTGTGCGCATCTCGGCTTCTGGGTCTGCCACCTGGAGAACTTGCCGCTTTCCGATAGGCTGCTGGTCCCGGCTTTGCTGCTCTGCCGGAGCAGTCATACCCAGCTTGCAAGGACCGGTGGCACCCTGCGCCTCATTTCATTTATATGGAGGAGCGGTGTGTGCTTCTGGGACCGCTCCCTCCCGGAAGTGCCCAGCACACCGTCTCCCCCGGTGTGTGACGTCACTTCCGGCGCGACCGGAAGTCGTCCCCACTCAGTCAGCGCCAGCGTCGCGGTGGACACGCCTCCCCGACCCAGCCTCCCGACAGGAGCGGCCTCCGGGGAGTCCAGCGGGGAATTAACACACGCTGCAGCTCCCAATACGCCGGGATGACAGGCGTGCGCTACCGCGCCCCACTGCTTCCTACCTCCCTGCGGACCTCGGCCTCCGGACCGGCTATTGTCAGAGGGGGATCCCTCTGGAGGTATGTGCTCTGCCCCAGGCATCCGCCTGCAGGAAACAGGAGACCAAACTGGGAGAGAGGTGCCGCCCCCTTCTTTTGTCTTTGCTACAGGTTTCCTGTTTCCTGGGGGCGGATACCATCTCTCATGTGCGGTGCTGTTGGGGTAAAAGCAGGTACGCAGGATGCAGTGACGAGACGCGAGACTGAGTTGTACTTTGGAAAGCAACTTTTATAAATGGGAGCCACTAGGGCTATGCTAATCAACCAAAAACAAATTAACAGCACTTGTCCTCGGGGGCCTCAAAATAACTGAATTCCGAGCCTCCCCGTTTAATGCCATGAGGGCTACTTCGTCTTCTAGGTTGGGAGTCATCGGGTGCATCCGAAAGAGCCCCCGCATTCGCTCTGCCCAGCTCCATAGCATGGTATTTGAGCTGGAAATCCGAGGCAGGTTGCTCAGCATAGCCCCCAACGAGATGCTGGAACGAGGGCCCTCGTTATCTGTTGAGTTTGCGGCCCTGCCCTGATCTGGGGTATCGTCTGCGCTCGGGGACTGCATCCAGCCGACTACGCCAAATGTGGTAAAAGCAGGTACGCAGGATGCAGTGACGAGACGCGAGACTGAGTTGTACTTTGGAAAGCAACTTTTATAAATGGGAGCCGCTAGGGCTATGCTAAGCTACTAAAAACAAATTAACAGCACTTGTCCTTGCAGGGACTCGGTACAAACCAAACACTATTAAGAGAACACGACTAACCCAGCAAAGGCCGGTTACTATAGGGCCGCGGTGTGGCTGACTACGGGTCCTTTGTTACTATAGTGTCACTTATCCGTCCTGACGTCACTCGGCGTCTCTGATGAAGCTGCTTTGGCGTCGCAGCCGCTGGGCCCAGCTGCTGAAGATCTGGAGTAATCTTTGGGCGCTCCGGCGCCCAGGAGGAGTTGGGGTACAACAAGCCCTGAAGAAGTCCTTTGAAGAGGTAAACCCCTGTAGAAACAGCGGGGTTCTGCTCGTGAGCGAGTTCAAGGAGACTCCAGTCCCCAAGCAGGGTTGTGTCGCAGTTACCAGGAGTGGCGGTTGGCAGGCCACATGCATGGCCTGGGCCTGGGCAAAGTGTCTCTCTGTAGGCGAGGAGTAGGCCCCAACTGCCGACTGTAGCGGGGTGATGTCAGCTGCCGGCGATGATGAACAGGCTGTAGCCGCGGGCTGAAGCAGGGCGGCAGCGGGCAGGCCGCAGTCGCGGGCTGAAGTGAAGCGGCAGTGGCCGCGAGAGGCGGCAGACAGGCCGCAACAGGCTAGAGCACAGCGGCAATGGCTGCGGGCGACCGTGGGCAGGTCGTGACCCCGGATTGGAGTGAAGCGGCAGTCTCTTGTCGGTAAGCTCGGCGCTTCCTCTCCGCAGGCCACAGTAAATCTCCCCTCTGATGCTGGTCTCCTCTCTGGTCACCGCCTGTCACTCTGGCTCTCTCACACTCCCACAGTCTCTTGCTCTGTGTCTGCTGTACCCCCAACTGCCAACTGTGCGCGTTCCCTTTCCTTTTTATACTCGCCCCTCCCCTTGCTGTTCTGTCACTCTCAGCTGTCCAACTCCCTCCTTCGCTCCCCTGGTACAGTTCCCTTAGGAACCTAGATGGCGGTCCCCTTGGTTCCGGCCCGGACACTCTACGGGGGTCCTCCTCCCTACACTCCCCCATCCTGTATGCTCGCCAGTCCTCGGGCGTGGGCTTTAGTATGTTGGGGATGGTCTGTGGATATGTCAGGTTTCGTTGCCATATGAACTGGTCCTGTTCATGTCGCATGGGGGGTTTTCCAGCTGTTGACCGCTCGGAGCATCTAAGCTCGACTAGGGTGGAGTCTTCCAGGGTGGTAGACAGCGGTGGGCTATCTGGTTCGGGCAGGTTAATTGGGCCAGTTGAGCGGTCATCAGGTGGAGAGCCCATGGGTATCGGGGAAAAGTCTTCCTCGTCGTCCGGGTCCCAGGCCACTGGCAATGGTTCCGAGACCTGGGGGGTAGGCTCAGGTTGTACCGGGTCGGTGGAAGTACATGGGGGTAACATATTATGGTGCACAACGTGAGTAGGCAGTGTTCTGTCTTTTTCAGGTCGCATTTCGTATACAGGCCCTTCAGGGTTTATGCGGCGTAGGACTCGGTAGGGACTCTCCTCCCAGCGTGGCTCTAATTTGTTCTGGGGGCGTTGGTCTAGTACGAGTACTCGGTCTCCGATTTGGAGGTTGGGCGGTGGAGGTAGATGCTTTCCTGGGTGTTCTAAGTCTTGGAGCTTGGTATGAACAATTCGGTGGAGAGTTTGTAGCCGGTGTCGATGATTTCGTACCCAGGCCGATACTCGGTCCAGGGTTGGGGCTCCTCTGGGTCCAACTCCACCTCAGTGATCCCATTGCCTTCTCGTCCGAATAGCAGGGAGTAAGGGGTATAGCCGGTAACCCGGTGCACCCGGTTGTTATAGACCCATACTAGTTCAGAGACATATTCGAGCCAGCGGGCCTTCTTGTCAATCTACAGGGTACGCAACATTTGAATTAATGTCCGATTAAATCGTTCGCAGGCCCCGTTTCCCTGTGGGTGGTATGGTGTGGTTCGGGATTTGTCAATACCGTAAAGATGGTGTAGTTCTTCCATAACTTTTCCCATAAAGCATGCTCCTGGGTTGGAATGTATACGTTGAGGACAGCCGTACACTTGTATGAAGTTTCTACAAATTGCGGAGGCGGCCAACTCCGCGGTTTGGTCTCGAGTGGGAGTGACTACAGCAAACTTAGTGAAATGGTCCACTATGACGAGGCAGTGTTCATATCCCTGGAACGCGGGACCAATGGTCAGGTAATCCACAGTCAAAAGTTCGAGGGGCACTGAGGTCACTATTGTTTGCACTGGGGCTCGTTGGGTGGGAGGTTTGGCTAAAGCCCCCGTTACACACTGCGATATCGCTAGCAATATCGCTGTAAAATCACCGATTTTGTGACGTAGCAGCGATATTGCTAGCGATATCGCTATGTCTGATACTTACCTCCGACCGGCTCCCCCGCTGGTTATCGCTGATTGCGTGAGAAGGTCCTGGATCATTTCTCGTCGTCAGCTTCCTGCGGCGCTTCCTGCTGTGATGACGAGCGACACGTGGACGCGGGCTGGAGGATGTCAGGATCGCCGCGTCTGACAGGTAAGTAGCGACCCCCGACCCCTGCGATGTCGCTGGTGAGATCTGCCTGTGTGGCAGCTCACTAGCGACCACTTAGCGATGCACCAGCGATCCATATCGTTGT